>NW_018743175.1:0-277636 GCF_001683475.1 Chenopodium quinoa
TTGATCATGGCCGGATGTGTTGCTTCGTATTCGCCATTGTACTGACTCACTATCAGTTGTGAATCAGAACAGGCGTCTATTTTCCTTGCCCCTGCCGCCTTACACATGCGGATCCCGGCTAGTAAAGCTTCATATTCTGCCTCATTGTTTGAAGCCTGGAAACTGAAGCGTAGAGCATACTCGAACCTGTCGCCCTCTGGAGATTGACATACGACGCCTGCTCCACAACCGTTTGAAGTAGAGCTTCCGTCCACATATACCTTCCAGACTTGGTCTGGAACTTGAGAGTCAGGAGGACGAGTCATCTCTACAATAAAGTCAGCAAAGGCTTGCCCCTTCACTGCTTTTCTAGGCTCGAAAGTAACTTCGAGACTCTGCATTTCTATGGCCCATTTGATCATTCGTCCGGAGGACTCCATGGTGGTAAGGGGCCGCTTGATCGTTGGTCGGTATACACGACGACTGCATGTGCCAGAAAGTAGGGCTTCAATTTTTTAACAGCCATGAAGAGTGCAAGACCAAATTTCTCCACTAGGGGATACCTCAACTCGGCATTTTTCAGTACGTGACTGACAAAGTAGACCGGGAGTTGACAGCCGTCCCTTTCAGCAAGGAGCACCGCGCTTAACGCATGATCAGAGACGGCCAGGTACATGTAGAGATTTTCTTTGGGCAAAGGCTGACCAGCCTCGGCAAGGAATGCAAGTGAACCTTTAATTTCTGGAAGGCGGCCTCAGCATCCGGCCCCCATTCAAACCTTGCCTTTTCTTAATTGCCTGGAAAAAGTATAGGCATTTGTCGCCTGATCGGCTTAGGAATCTTCCCAAGGCCGCCAGACAACCTGTTAACTTCTGAACCTCTCGGACGGTACGAGGCGACTGCATGTCAATGACCGCCTGTACCTTCTCAGGGTTCGCCTCTATTCCTCTCTGGTTGATAAGGAATCCGAGAAATTTCCCAGACTCAACTCCAAATACACATTTCTTGGGATTGAGCATGACATGGTGCCGCCTGAGTGTGGCGAAAGTTTCTCGGAGGTCCGTCAGATGATCTTTCTGAAGTTTAGTCTTGACAATCATATCATCAATGTATGCCTCGACGTTTCTCCCAATCTGATCAAAGAACACTGTGTTTATCATTCGTTGGAAGGTAGCCGGGCATTCTTAAGACCAAACGGCATGACCGTGTAACAGTATAATCCCTGATCAGTGACGAAGGCCGTCTTCTCCTGATCTTTCTTCCACAAAGGAATTTGATGAAAACCAGAATAGGCGTCCATAAAACTCATCAAGGCATGGCCGGCTGTTGAGTCGACCAGGTTATCAATTTTAGGCAGAGGGTAACTGTCTTTGGGGCACGCCTTGTTCAAGTCTGTGTAGTCTACACACATTCGCCAGGTGCCATTCGGCTTTTTAACAAGTACCACATTTGCAACCCAATCTGGGAAGTAACATTGCCGAATGAACCCTGCATCAAGTAATTTTTTGACTTCGGCGGCTGCCGCCTGACCTCTTTCTTCACCATGGTTCCGCTTCTTTTGCCGTACCGGCTTCTTTTTCGGATCCACAGCGAGTTTGTGTACTGCCAGATCAGGACTAATGCCTGGCATTTCATGGACTTCAAATGCAAAGATGTCCTTGTATTCTTTCAACAGGTTGTGAAAGTCGTCACCAAGGTTTCTCAGAGCAGTCGTCCCAACTTTGACTGTTCGGTCAGGATGGGAGTCGTCTAATATCAGGTCCGCATGCTCACCAGCCGGCTGAGGGCGGAACTCATCCGGCCGGTCCTCTGCCAATGATTGCTATTTTCTTGCTTTTCTTGCGGACTCAGTCTGGGTGCCTTTCTCTTTTTGTCGCCTGTTTCTTGAACAGGCGCACTTTCCTTGACATTGTCAAGGTCTGTTTTTTCTCCACTTGACCCAGTGGCCATAACAGTGGGCTTGACATCCGAGAGATAGCACTCTCGGGCCATCCTCTGATCTCCCCTTAGGGAGCCGACTGTTCCATTGTCCCTTTCAAACTTAAGCAGCATAAGTGACGGGATTATAACAGCCTTGGAATTATTCAGGGTTGGTCGACCCAGAATCATGTTGTAGGCAGAGAGTTCCTCTACCACTAGGAACCGGACTACCATGTGTCGTCCTTCCCCTTTTTCGCCCAGGCGGATGGGTAGATCTACTCGTCCCAGTGGGTGGACGACTCCTCCTCCAAACCCTATTAAAGGGTGGGAGGCCGGATGTATGCAGTCCGTCTGATATTTCAGTTTTGACAGACATTTGCTGCTGATGAGATCTGAAGAGCTCCCGGTATCTATGAGGATTCGACCAACTCTCTGGTTGGCCACTTTACATTCAATAACGAGAGGGTCGTCATGCGGCCCCCTTATTCCTCCTAGATCCTCTTCAGTGATGACAATCTCAGGAAATGTATATTTGGACGGCCGTTCTTGTGAACGGAATTTACATCTAACCGCCTTATATTATCTTTGTTGCCCCTAATAGTGGGGCCGCCTCCTGAGAAGCCGCCTGCAATGGTGTAGACGACTGCATCATCTGTATCGGAACTGTCGGCCTGTTGATTCTTTTTGGCCGACTGCTTTTTTGAGGAAGTGTTTCCCGTAGATTTCTTGACATAAGTGTCAAGATCACCTTGATCAGCCAAGCGGTCTAGGTACCGCATGAGACTGATGCAGTCATTGGTGTGATGACCAATGTCATCATGATAAGCACAGATTTTGTCTTGGTTCCGGTTGCTCGCAGAACCCTTCATGGGGAGCGGCTTCTCAATTGAGAGCCGTCCCTTTATTTCTTTTAGGATAAACTGGTTATCCTTGTTAAACACATACTTTGGGGAGTATGGTTTGAATTCTTTTTTCTTTTTCTGGGCCGGCTGTTTAGAGGAATCAGCCGCCCAGACCCCTTTTCTTTTTTCATCTTTGTTGGACGACTGTTTCTGTCGTCCCTCTTCCCGTCCGACTGTTTCATCGTACACAGATCAGTCGCCTGTATATAGGCTTCTGCTTCAATCAAGGCCTCTTGAAGAGTCGCCACCCTTTTTCGAACTAAATCAAATTTGAAGGTAGACCCGTCTTTGAGACCTCTAAAAAAGTCAGTATAAGCTACCTCATCCGGTAACCCTTGAATCTGTATTCTCATCAGGTTGAACCGCCTGATGTAGGAACGAAGCCCCTCCTTTTCACCCTGCTGAATTGTTCCCAAATCAAGGGTCGTTTTCTTCGCAGGGATGTTCATTGCGAAGTTGGAGGCAAATAAGTAAGCAAGCGTCCTGAAGCTGTTTACACAACCAGTCGGCAGGTTGCCGAACCATTGCTGTGCAATTCCCTTGAGAGTCGCTGGGAAACACTTGCACCAAGTGGGATCATCCAACCCTTGAAGGTACATCAGGTTGGTGAATGCCATCAGATGGTCTTCTGGGTTAGTAGTGCCATCATAGGCGCCTACTAAAACATTTTTTACTTTGGCCGGCTGAGCGGCTTCAGTAATTTCCTTGGAGAAGGCCGACGGCTGTTCACCAAGTCTAAGCAGCCGTAGCTGCCAGTCCATAGGTTGGACGTTTTTTGCTGCAGGTCCACCAAATGGAGGTGGCTGCATAAAATACTGTTGTTGCGGCACAAATGGTAAGTTTGGTACCGCCTGGGCACTATGAAAGCCGGACTGACGGGAGGTGCCGCCTGACTGACTCTCATGGTACGACTGAGTTGGCCTCATCGAGGCGTTTCGCAAACTGTCCTGAAAATTTGAAGTAGAAGCCGACTCTGATAATCGGTCACTCTTCTTCTGCTCTAGCAGGTGCCGAGCATCTGTGAACGTTTGCTTTGACCCGTCCGCCTGAATATGACGAACCGGTTTCCTATTTCCCGTAGGATAACGGAATTTTGTGAAATCAAGAGCAGACGGTTCCCGCTTCTTGGATTTAGGATGGGGAGTCGCCTCTCGCCCTTGAACTGGCTTCCTCCTCAGTGAAGTGGAAGGTTTCTTGGCCGACTGCTCTTTGACTGAAGCAGGCGGTTTTTTGTTGATCAACTCTTGGATCTCTCCCTTGAAGTCCCTCATGAAGGTCATGAGTTCGTTCCTTGTGATGGGAGCAGACCCATCAGTCGGCTGTTGCCGAGCAAGCGGTGCGCCTGCTGGCTCGCTTCCTGTTTGAAGATACTCCCGTTCCCTTATTTCAGTATGACGGGTACGGCGGGCCCTTAGGGTCCCGTCTGGAGCTGTATGAGTTTCAACTTCAAATTCACTTTCGGTATCATGGTCCGACTGAACTTGAGGGTCGTCTAGGGGACGCCTCTCTTCTGGAGTCGGTACAGACTTGGATGCCATCTCTGAAGTACTCTCCCCACAGACGGCGCCAAATGTTTCGGGGTTTTCTGATGTCCTGCGGGAGTTACAATTCCGAGACTGGAACCGGACGCCTGTACCTGCAAAATAACGGAGACTCCTGAGAGCTCCGCCTCCAACGGTCAAGTTAGTACCTGATTAAGGAGTAATCAATACAGAAATTAAAGTAATGAGATCTCTCTAGGTGAGAGTGCTTAGTGTTGGTAATCTGCGTTGTTAGCGTGATTAGCCGGTTGTTAATAAGTCTGTTCTTCTCTGCTTGATCTCTTAATTATTCGGTTGTTTTTTTGTTCCCTGATTAATGAGGATTAATCGAGTATTTATAGCCTTGGGAAGCGTGCAACTCTCTAGGTTTAAGGTAAACCTAGGGCTGATCGGGCCTCTAGACTGAAATGGGCCTTGATGGCCGGTTGTCCCACTTGGCATGGGTGGACACGTGGCGTGTCTTAAGTGGTCCGACGTATCTGTGACTGACACGTGGCAAGCTCCTGTTGGCCTTCGTGAAGGACACGTGGCGGAACCTGGTTGGTCCACTTGTCAGACGGTGATTGGTGGATAAAAATCCCCTAATCAATTTTTACCCCGGCAAATGAATTGTATGCCTAAGGTGTGGTAGCCTAAAACTTTTATTAGTTCACCTCGTTTGGGGTAGATTGGGGGAAAGCCCTATTTGTTTTTGCGTGGGCTTTCATTTATTCATCTGTTAAGTCCACACAAACATTGAATAAAGAGGTCGGTGGGATTTGCAATAACAACATTATGTCGATGTTGATCAAAAAAAATTTTCAAAGCGCTCTTTGCGTGGAAATGAATTTCCACAATGCTTTGACTCTAAGCCTGATTAGGGGATTTTTATCCACCAATCACCGTCTGACAAGTGGACCAACCAGGTTCCGCCACGTGTCCTTCACGAAGGCCAACAGGAGCTTGCCACGTGTCAGTCACAGATACGTCCTCCACGGACCACTTAAGACACGCCACGTGTCCACCCATGCCAATGGGACAACCGGCCATCAAGGCCCATTTCAGTCTAGAGGCCCGATCAGCCCTAGGTTTACCTTAAACCTAGAGAGTTGCACGCTTCCCAAGGCTATAAATACTCGATTAATCCTCATTAATCAGGGAACAAAAAAAAACAACCGAATAATTAAGAGATCAAGCAGAGAAGAACAGACTTATTAACAACCGGCTAATCACGCTAACAACGCAGATTACCAACACTAAGCACTCTCACCTAGAGAGATCTCATTACTTTACTTTCTGTATTGATTACTCCTTAATCAGGTTACTAACTTGACCGTTGGAGGCGGAGCTCTCAGGAGTCTCCGTTATTTTGCAGTACAGACGTCCGGTTTCCAGTCTCGGAATTGTAACTCTCCCGCAGGACATCAGAAAACCCCGAAACATTTGGCGCCGTCTGTGGGAGAGTACTTCAGAGATGCATCCAAGTCTGTACCGACTCCAGAAGAGAGGCGTCCCCTAGACGACCCTCAAGTTCAGTCGGACCATGATACCGAAAGTGAATTTGAAGTTGAAACTCATACAGCTCCAGACGGGACCCTAAGGGCCCGCCGTACCCGTCATACTGAAATAAGGGAACGGAGTATCTTCAAACAGGAAGCGAGCCAGCAGGCGCACCGCTTGCTCGGCAACAGCCGACTGATGGGTCTGCTCCCATCACAAGGAACGAACTCATACCTTCATGAGGACTTCAAGGAGAGATCCAAGAGTTGATCAACAAAAAACCGCCTGCTTCAGTCAAAGAGCAGTCGGCCAAGAAACCTTCCACTTCACTGAGGAGGAAGCCAGTTCAAGGGCGAGAGGCGACTCCCCATCCTAAATCCAAGAAGCGGGAACCGTCTGCTCTTGATTTCACAAAATTCCGTTACCCTACGGGAAATAGGAAACCGGTTCGTCATATTCAGGCGGACGGGTCAAAGCAAACGTTCACAGATGCTCGCACCTGCTAGAGCAGAAGAAGAGTGACCGATTATCAGAGTCGGCTTCTACTTCAAATTTTCAGGACAGTTTGCGAAACGCCTCGATGAGCCAACTCAGTCGTACCATGAGAGTCAGTCAGCGGCACCTCCCGTCAGTCCGACTTTCATAGTGCCCAGCGGTACCAAACTTACCATTTGTGCCGCAACAACAGTATTTTATGCAGCCACCTCCATTTGGTGGACCTGCAGCAAAAAACGTCCAACCTATGGACTGGCAGCTACGGCTGCTTAGACTTGGTGAACAGCCGTCGGCCTTCTCCAAGGAAAATTACTGAAGCCGCTCAGCCGGCCAAAGTAAAAAATGTTTTAGTAGGCGCCTATGATGGCACTACTAACCCGGAAGACCATCTGATTGGCATTCACCAACCTGATGTACCTTCAAGGGTTGGATGATCCCACTTGGTGCAAGTGTTTCCCAGCGACTCTCAAGGGAATTGCACAGCAATGGTTCGGCAACCTGCCGACTGGGTTGTGAAACAGCTTCAGGACGCTTGCTTACTTATTTGCCTCCAACTTCGCAATGAACATCCCTGCGAAGAAAACGACCCTTGATTTGGGAACAATTCAGCAGGGTGAAAAGGAGGGGCTTCGTTCCTACATCAGGCGGTTCAACCTGATGAGAATACAGATTCAAGGGTTACCGGATGAGGTAGCTTATACTGACTTTTTTAGAGGTCTCAAAGACGGGTCTACCTTCAAATTTGATTTAGTTCGAAAAAGGGTGGCGACTCTTCAAGAGGCCTTGATTGAAGCAGAAGCCTATATACAGGCGACTGATCTGTGTACGATGAAACAGTCGGACGGGAAGAGGACGACAGAAACAGTCGTCCAACAAGGATGAAAAAAGAAAAGGGGTCTGGGCGGCTGATTCCTCTAAACAGCCGGCCCAGAAAAAGAAAAAAGAATTCAAACCATACTCCCCAAAATATGTGTTTAACAAGGATAACCAGTTTATCCTAAAAGAAATAAAGGGACGGCTCTCAATTGAGAAGCCGCTCCCCATGAAGGTTCTGCGAGCAACCGGAACCAAGACAAAATCTGTGCTTATCATGATGACATTGGTCATCACACCAATGACTGCATCAGTCTCATGCGGTACCTAGACCGATTGGCTGATCAAGGTGATCTTGACACTTATGTCAAGAAATCTGCGGGAAACACTTCCTCAAAAAAGCAGTCGGCCAAAAAGAATCAGCAGGCCGACAGTTCTGATACAGATGATGCAGTCGTCTACACCATTGCAGGCGGCTTCTCAGGAGGCGGCCCCTCTATTAGGGGCAACAAAGATAATATAAGGCGGTTAGATGTAAATTCCGTTCACCAAGAACGACCGTCCAAATATACATTTCCTGAGATTGTCATCACTGAAGAGGATCTAGGAGGAATAAGGGGGCCGCATGACGACCCTCTCGTTATTGAATGTAAAGTGGCCAACCAGAGAGTTGGTCGAATCCTCATAGATACCGGGAGCTCTTCAGATCTCATCAGCAGCAAATGTCTATCAAAACTGAAATATCAGACGGACTGCATACATCCGGCCTCCCACCCTTTAATAGGGTTTGGGGAGGAGTCGTCCACCCACTGGGACGAGTAGATCTACCCATCCGCCTGGGCGAAAAAAGGGGAAGGACGACACATGGTAGTCCGGTTCCTAGTGGTAGAGAACTCTCTGCCTACAACATGATTCTGGGTCGACCAACCCTGAATAATTCCAAGGCTGTTATAATCCCGTCACTTATGCTGCTTAAGTTTGAAAGGGACAATGGAACAGTCGGCTCCCTTAGGGGAGATCAGAGGATGGCCCGAGAGTGCTATCTCTCGGATGTCAAGCCCACTGTTATGGCCACTGGGTCAAGTGGAGAAAAAAACAGACCTTGACAATGTCAAGGAAAGTGCGCCTGTTCAAGAAACAGGCGACAAAAAGAGAAAGGCACTCCAGACTGAGTCCGCAAGAAAAGCAAGAAAATAGCAATCATTGGCAGAGGACCGGCCGGATGAGTTCCGCCCTCAGCCGGCTGGTGAGCATGCGGACCTGATATTAGACGACTCCCATCCTGACCGAACAGTCAAAGTAGGGACGGCTGCTCTAAGAAACCTTGGTGCCGACTTTCACAACTTGTTGAAAGAATACAAGGACATCTTTGCATTTGAAGTCCATGAAATGCCAGGCATTAGTCCTGATCTGGCAGTACACAAACTCGCTGTGGTTCCGAAAAAGAAGCCGGTACGGCAAAAGAAGCGGAACCATGGTGAAGAGAGAGGTCAGGCGGCAGCCGCCGAAGTCAAAAAATTACTTGATGCAGGGTTCATTCGGCAATGTTACTTCCCAGATTGGGTTGCAAATGTGGTACTTGTTAAAAAGCCGAATGGCACCTGGCGAATGTGTGTAGACTACACAGACTTGAACAAGGCGTGCCCCAAAGACAGTTACCCTCTGCCTAAAATTGATAACCTGGTCGACTCAACAGCCGGCCATGCCTTGATGAGTTTTATGGACGCCTATTCTGGTTTTCATCAAATTCCTTTGTGGAAGAAAGATCAGGAGAAGACGGCCTTCGTCACTGATCAGGGATTATACTGTTACACGGTCATGCCGTTTGGTCTTAAGAATGCTCCGGCTACCTTCCAACGAATGATAAACACAGTGTTCTTTGATCAGATTGGGAGAAACGTCGAGGCATACATTGATGATATGATTGTCAAGACTAAACTTCAGAAAGATCATCTGACGGACCTCCGAGAGACTTTCGCCACACTCAGGCGGCACCATGTCATGCTCAATCCCAAGAAATGTGTATTTGGAGTTGAGTCTGGGAAATTTCTCGGATTCCTTATCAACCAGAGAGGAATAGAGGCGAACCCCGAGAAGGTACAGGCGGTCATTGACATGCAGTCGCCTCGTACCGTTCGAGAGGTTCAGAAGTTAACAGGTTGTCTGGCGGCCTTGGGAAGATTCCTAAGCCGATCAGGCGACAAATGCCTATACTTTTTCCAGGCAATTAAGAAGAAGGCAAGGTTTGAATGGGGGCCGGATGCTGAGGCCGCCTTCCAGAAATTAAAGGTTCACTTGCATTCCTTGCCGAGGCTGGTTAGCCCTTTGCCCAAAGAAAATCTCTACATGTACCTGGCCATCTCTGATCATGCGTTAAGCGCGGTGCTCCTTGCTGAAAGGGACGGCTGTCAACTCCCGGTCTACTTTGTCAGTCACGTACTGAAAAATGCCGAGTTGAGGTATCCCCTAGTGGAGAAATTTGGTCTTGCACTCTTCATGGCTGTTAAAAAATTGAAGCCCTACTTTCTGGCACATGCAGTCGTCGTGTATACCGACCAACCGATCAAGCGGCCCCTTACCACCATGGAGTCCTCCGGACGAATGATCAAATGGGCCATAGAAATGCAGAGTCTCGAAGTTACTTTCGAGCCTAGAAAAGCAGTGAAGGGGCAAGCCTTTGCTGACTTTATCGTAGAGATGACTCGTCCTCCTGACTCTCAAGTTCCAGACCAAGTCTGGAAGGTATATGTGGACGGAAGCTCTACTTCAAACGGTTGTGGAGCAGGCGTCGTATGTCAATCTCCAGAGGGCGACAGGTTCGAGTATGCTCTACGCTTCAGTTTCCAGGCTTCAAACAATGAGGCAGAATATGAAGCTTTACTAGCCGGGATCCGCATGTGTAAGGCGGCAGGGGCAAGGAAAATAGACGCCTGTTCTGATTCACAACTGATAGTGAGTCAGTACAATGGCGAATACGAAGCAACACATCCGGCCATGATCAAGTATTTACAGGCGGTCCGACAAGCAGTCGGCTCCCTTGAGGATTTCCATCTGATCCAAGTGCCGAGATCAGAAAACAACCAGGCAGATGCACTTTCGAAATTAGCATCATCCGCCTCCTCCGATACTCCTCGGACTGTGTTTTTGGGAAGTAATGGAGAAGAGAAGCATCGAGGAAAATCCTATTGGAATTCTAGACAGAAGCTCAACCTGGATGGATTCAATCAGGGCATATCTGACAAACGGTACACTGCCGGATGATCCTCAACAGGCGGCAGCACTGAAAAAACGAGCCTCCTGTTTTGAAATTATACAGGGAGAACTTCACAAGAGGGGGCACCTTCAACCCTTCTTAAAGTGTGTTACTCCTGAAAAGGGACGAGAGATACTAGATGATCTTCACTCTGGTTTCTGTGCTTCCCACATAGGTGGTAGGATGCTTGCTCAAAGGACAAGGCGGCAGGGTTACTTTTGGCCTACTTTGGAAGCAGATGCAATGGAGATGGTGAAAAAATGTGACAAGTGCCAAAGGTTTGGCAAATTAATTCACCGTCCGGCTACTGACCTCACTACCATTCACAGCCCACTACCGTTTGCTAAGTGGGGCATGGACATTCTGGGGCCATATACGCCTGCTACAGGCGGCAGAAGGTACATACTTGTTGCCGTTGACTACTTCACTAAATGGGTAGAGGCGGAGGCTGTAAAGGGAATCAAGACGAAAGATGTAATTTCATTCATTTGGAAAAACGTCATCACTCGGTTCGGGGTTCCCATGTCTATGGTTTTTGATAATGGCCCCCAATTTGAGACGCCTGTTCTCAAAAGCTGGTTGGGAGACCAAGGAATTGCACATTACTTTGCATCTGTCGGCCGTCCACAAGCAAACGGCCAGGTAGAAGCCTTTAATAAAATCATCTCAGACGGTCTCAAGAAAAAGATTGAACGAGCAGGCGGCCTATGGGCAGATGAACTACCACATGTTCTTTGGGCCATTAGGACGACTGAAAAAGGGGCGACTGGAGAAACTCCCTTCCTCCTAACTTATGGTGCAGAAGCTGTTCTTCCAATAGAACACTACGAGCCGACTCTTCGAGTAATGCTATATGATGAAGAGGCAAACTGGGAAGCTATGCGCCTGGCATTAGACTCACTTCCTGAAAAAAGGGGCAATGCTGTTTTGCGCCATGAGATCTATCGCCTAAGAATGACTAGATCATACAACAAGAAAGTACACAGGCGTCCACTCAAAGTAGGGGACTTTGTACTTAGAAAAATGGAAGCAGTTGGTAGGGCCAATGAGTCTGGAAAACTAACTCCCAACTGGGAAGGACCCTACCGAATCTATGCGGAAGTCAGGGACGGTACCTACCGTCTGGAAACACCAGACGGACAACCGTTGCCTCGAACCTGGAATGTAGATAACCTTAAAAAATATTTCTTCTGAATGATGTAAAGTAAAGAGCTACTTAATAAAGTTTGCACTTACTATTCAATATTGTATTACGAGGGGCATGCCGTCTGTACCTTTACAGTCGGCTACTCTCCATTGAGTTTCACTATCTTTAGAGGGGCATGCCGTCTGTTCCTTTACAGTCGGCTACTCTCCATCGAGTATTTTACTCACAATACTTAGCTAAAAAGATAAGGGCCTGGCCGATCCTGTACCTTACAGGCGGCTACCCTTCTTTTACTTAGCACCTACGTTCACCAAGAACTTACCAAGGCCATCGGCCGAATGATCAGACCAGGCGCCAATCCACCTGATCAAAACTAAAAAACTAATTCGACCTGTCCCAACATCATAGCAGGCGTCCGACGGCATCCCTCCGGATGAAATTCGTCGCAGAGAGCAGCTCCCTTTTGGGTGGAACATTGTTCTATAAACTAATTACACGGCACCTATACGACTGTCCCAAAGGGCAACCACGTAGCCGTTTTTGAGACAAGGATAACTCTATCACTAACTAAACCAGTGGTAGCAGTTGACATCTGAGTCAGATGACCGCCTGTATTACTTGGGATAAATGCAGGGGGTACCTATTGAGTTAATAGCCAACAAACATTGGCGAATCAAGGGGTCTAGCCGGCCTACGCCGCCTGGTACCTCTACTTCTCAAACAAAGTGACGGCGACTGAGTAACTCCAAAGTTAACTCATAGTCACTCCTTCAAATTTGGTATGGAACCTAAAAGGTTTGAGTCGTCCGCCTGTTTTAAACAAACAAGGGCACTCGAACCCCTATTCCTACTGGATAACCTATTAAGTTAATAGCTTACATTGGTGAATCAAGGGGTCTAGCCGGCCTACGCCGCCTGATACCTCTACTACTCAATCAAGATTGTGACAAAGACTAAGTAACTCCTATGTTACCTTAATAGTCACTCAAACTTAGTATGAAGCCTAAAAGGTATGAGTCGTCCACTTGTTTTTAATAAACAAAGGCTCTCAACCAATACTCTTGCTAGGTTAAAAAAATAACGAGTTTAAAGCCAACATTGGCAATAAAGGGAAACAACCGGTACCCGCCGCTTGTTTTCCTACTTAAATTCCTTGGCTACTAGGTAATTCTATTTACTTGGTCAAATTGAATAAAGAGTTCGAATACCGATTGATTAAATGGCCGACTGATCATCTATCCTGGAAACAGACAACCAGTCGTCCAGGGGCATAGGCGGCATACTTACCTGTCTAAACGTTTGGCCATACACAACAGTCGGTCAAGTGAGCAAACTTCAAATACTTAGACAAATTTGAACAAAAACAAAATATTTGATTAAAATGAGCCGGCCATAAAAGACCAGCAGAATATTCAAAACCCCGGCCCCCTGGCCGGGTAATTACAAAGCAAACGGCACGCAGGCCGTGAAAAGAAAAAAATATACTTAAAGCTTAAGAAGGGGGCAGTTCAGTATCAGCAGCAGCCGCCTGGTCAGCACTCTTCTTGCTGGACTCGGCCTTAGCTGCATCATTTTTTGATGCCTTACCCCCAAGTGGCACAAGCGCCACAACCGGCTCTTCCTCCTCCAACGCAACGTCCATCGCCTCTTCTTCAGCAGCCGCCAGGATCTGTTGATTATATATTTCCGAACACTGGCGGTACGTTCTTTCCCATGAGGCAAAGTCGGCACTGGGGAACAGTCGTTCCCAGGTCATGCGTTGGATTTGGGCGGAGTCTTCCACCATCTCCCGGACGAGCTCTTGTTTCTCTTGCTCGGCCTTGTCCGAGAGCTCTTGGGTAAGACTCTTCTCCTGGTTCACCAGGCGTTCTTTTACGTTAGCCAAAGATTTCTCCATGGCTTCGTAAGAGTGCATTTTTTGGCGAAGGGGTTTCAGCTCGGTTTTAAGTTTGGTGACGGTCCCCTCCAGCTCGTCAACCTTCTTTTGGGCCGTCTCTAGCTGAGCCCGAACAGCGGCGGTCGCCTGCGCCTGATAATAAAGAAGATCAAGGGTCAGTACTTCATTTTGGGCAATTTGAAACATTGCCTTATCACAGCTGGAGGCGGCCATAGCCTTTGCGGCCTTTACCTCTTTGTTTTTTCCGATCAATCGGCTTGCGAAGGCTGTTGACTCGGAGCAGGGCCTAAGTACAAAGAAAAACAGGCGTCAGTTTCCAAACAAAAGAGTTAACAGGCGTCCTGGAACTCAAAAGCTCAAAAAGGTGCTAAGTATACCTCAGCTAGGATCCCCGAAATTCCATCGAGGTCAAGGGTGCCGGCACCCTTGACCGCCTCCCTGTCAGATGGAGGAACTATTTTAACCATTGACTTGGCTACCTCAACCAAGTCAAGTCCCTGGGGGCCGGCTGCATTAAGCGAAAGGAAAAAACAAGTTAGACCTAATCAAGAAGGAAGCAAGGGTGAGTTTTTACAAGCAAGTGTCCATACATCTAGGCGGCCCCGCCTGGGTTTTTGAAGAAGTGGCCGGCTGCTTCTCAGCCGCCACTGTTTTCCTGGAAGACCCAGGAGAGCTTGCAACAGTCGTCCTCCGGGCCTTGGGGTCCGGCTGTTGCGAGGAAGAAGCCCTTGGAGTGCCAGACTGAAAACAAAAAGAGTTAGTATATGCATAATACAAATAAAAGGAGGAGTTTTCAAAGCTTACCAAGGGTGCCTCCTTGCTGGGGGAGTCGACATACGACTGCTTCATTAGTGAGACCCGCAGCATGGCCGCCGCAGTCTTAGATGCTGTTATTTTACTCATGGCGTCGGCTGAAAGAAATAAACAGCAAAGTTAGTAAAAATTCCAAGTAAACAAGGCGTGAAAAAACAGAGTATTCGTCAGGCCGGCTACCTCTAGAGCACCGACTGCCGAGGCCACAGGCGGCCAAGAAGTACTCGTCATAGAGCCACTTGAAGCTCGGGACGCAATTTAGGGGTACTTGCTCTCGTACCCCTGAAGTAGAGTTCACCCTAGTCTCTACTTTGAAGAGTCCTTTGTCTAGGATCTCTTTTTTAGCCTTTGGGGGAACAGGCGGCATGCTGCGGCCGCCTGCGAGAAGAGGTGGATCCCTGTTCCACTTATTAAAACGTTTGTTCAGCTCCGTGTCTGAACTCTCGATAATAAGGAAGGTGTTCCGCCAATCCTTCCATTTGTTTGCCTTACCTCTCGTCATGAGGTAACCCCTATGGCTTGTCAATTGATACCAGCCGGTACCTCCCGACTTGGGGGTCCGGCTGAGATAGTTCATGTGGGCGAAAGCCTCAAAACTTGGCTCCACCCCGTTCAGTTCGCACCCGGCCACATAGCCGAGTACGTTTACCCAAGAGTTGGGGGCTAACTGCCATAACCCCAGATCATACCCATCTAAAATCCGCTGAACAGCCGGATGTAATGGGAAGCGCAGTCCAGCTTTGATGGCCGCCACATAGCAGCCAAAGCAGCCGTCACCATAGCTGGTACCAGCCGGCCAGACGACAGTATCTTCTGGATCCGGCACAAACAGTAAATACTCCGGGCCCATTTTGTGGTTAGCAATAAAGCTCGCCACGTTGTCTCGCATGGTTGCAATCCGGCCCCGGGGCACCCTGCAGTAGTAGGGGGCGTTTTCCTCTCTGTAAGAGGCGGACGGCTCTGCCCAATTATCCCCCTTCTCCACTGCATGAGAACTTCTCGCCTCTTGTAGGCGGCTATGTTTTTCTTCTGAGCCAGAAGAACTATGGTCAGAAGAGCTGGATTCGGACTCGTCCCCTGACGAGTCCGAAGAGGACGACTCCTCCCCTCTCCTAGAGGGGCCCGCCTCCTCTCCCTTAGAAGGAGCAGAAGGAAAATTAGACATGTCCACGGTTAGATGAGAAGGGAACACCTTGGTCCCTCTCTCAGCACTGTCAGCTTGACAGTCGCCTCGTTCTACATCTGGCGCCTGGTCAGATGTTTCGCTAAGGAGCACCCTTTGGGAGGAGCCGTCTGAGTTTGATATCATAGCAGTCTTTTTTGTTCTGGCCATCACGTTCTGCATAGACACAGATTCAGTCGGACTTTGTATAAAGGGCAAAGATGGGTCCAGAAAAGGGCAGGCGGCACTCCTAGTCCTAGATTCAGCCGTCCCCGGTGACCGGCTGATCACTAACTTAGGGCGTGTCGTGTGCTTCCATGGTGCCATTTCAAAAAATAAAAAGAAAATTAAGAGTAAGAGAACTGAGTTACCTGAACGGGTGACGGTTGATGAAGTCCTGGAAGTTCGGGTCAGTCGGCTTGTCAGAACAGGCGGTAGGCAGAAAAAGTCCGAAAATGTCAGAGCAAGTTCAGGGGTCCGAATGTTCTCGCAAAAGTTCTCAAATGTGAAAATGACCGAAGTCAGCACTTCCTTTTATAGGCAAAATGAGAAGGCGAAGGGTCGCTTCCAAATTCAAATTTGGGCGGGAAAATCTCTCGGCCGTCTGCAAGGTGACACCTGTAACGGGCCGTCGCCTGTCACCGTGCGACACCTGTCACAGGCGACACGTGACCAGTCGCGTGCCACCTGTGAGGGGCAAATGATTAGGGGATTTTTATCCACCAATCACCGTCTGACAAGTGGACCAACCAGGTTCCGCCACGTGTCCTTCACGAAGGCCAACAGGAGCTTGCCACGTGTCAGTCACAGATACGTCCTCCACGGACCACTTAAGACACGCCACGTGTCCACCCATGCCAAGTGGGACAACCGGCCATCAAGGCCCATTTCAGTCTAGAGGCCCGATCAGCCCTAGGTTTACCTTAAACCTAGAGAGTTGCACGCTTCCCAAGGCTATAAATACTCGATTAATCCTCATTAATCAGGGAACAAAAAAAACAACCGAATAATTAAGAGATCAAGCAGAGAAGAACAGACTTATTAACAACCGGCTAATCACGCTAACAACGCAGATTACCAACACTAAGCACTCTCACCTAGAGAGATCTCATTACTTTACTTTCTGTATTGATTACTCCTTAATCAGGTACTAACTTGACCGTTGGAGGCGGAGCTCTCAGGAGTCTCCGTTATTTTGCAGGTACAGACGTCCGGTTCCAGTCTCGGAATTGTAACTCTCCCGCAGGACATCAGAAAACCCCGAAACATATATATCTGCCAATTTCTTCATGAGTTTAGGGGCAGCGACCTCATAGGATTACTCAAAATGTCAGACTCCACCGTTCTATTGAATAGGCTCAACTCATCCTCAAAAGCTCGACCAAGGCCAACAACGCCAGCATGTCATAGAAGCTTTATCTACAACCCAGCAGACTGTAACCGCGAAGCAAGAAAAGCATAATGACAAACATCACCTGCGGATAAACACCAAGCCCGCCATACACAAAAGGTAAAGTGGCAAGCCGCCACTGCCAATCGCCAATATAAGCCCTGAAGCAGCAACGATAAGCTCCAAGGAAGATCAAAGGGCCTCGTCGAATGTGCGTTGAGCCACCTCAAAAGTACTAGGGGGACAAGTACGCATAGCAAAGTAAAGTTTAGAAACTCTGGTACAAGTTCTAAGCAACAACAGCTCACACTGAGGATCATCAAGTTTAGCAACCCTATCCATAAGCGCAATGGTCTTGGTCACCCTCTGCATCACAAGCTCACCTCCAAAACCAGAATCGGAACTAGTGGGACCACCAAGAAACTTAACACCATGCAAGGGTCGAGCAACATTAGGTGAAAAGACACCCACAAGCCTACTTTGAGGGTCTTCTGTAGGCTAGAAAACTTCAGTTTTTTCCACGTTAAGATGTAACCCAAAACGAGGCCCTTCCTGCATAATCAACTGCAAAACCTTCCCCACCACCAACGTATCACCAATAACAGTGTCGTCATCCAAATACCAAACCTGAAGCCATACATCAAAAGTGTCTCTAATTTTACACACCAGGGGTTGTAAAACCAAAGCAAAAAGCAGAAGACCAAGGGGATCACCCTGCTGCACCCCTGAGACGACCATAAGGTGTGGTCCCCATAATACAATCTAGCAGAATTAGAGTAGCAGAATTAAACCCATCGCGAAAGGCCCGGACAATGACGACGAACTTCACGTAACATGACCGCACGATCAACTAGATTGAAGGCATTTAGAAAATCCACCAACAACATAGAAAGACCAACATCGGAACCACGATCCTCAATCAATCGATTCACAGCATGAAGAATCGCCTCACCTCCCGAAGAAACCCCAACACCAAATAAGAGACCATCAAAGTAACTTCCTAAAGGCCGGCCAACCATAACAACACCGACCTTCGAAACCAGATGCCGCCAAACAGTACCCACAGATATAGGACGAATACCACCACCAGGCTTGACAAAAGGTGTGAGAGGAGCACTAGTAATATACTCTCTTACATCTTCTAGCTAGAAAGAGATTAACCACCTCGGAAATAAAGTCAACTAACTCATCTGAGACAACCACAACAGCACCACTCAAGCAATCCACAAGGTGCTGAGCACGTAAACCGTCCCTACCACATGATGTGCCACGTGGAAAACTCTTAATCCGATCCAAAACAATAGCAATAGTAGTAATGAGATGAAGGCCATCAACAGATATATCAGGCAAGGATGGATATTATTATTATTGGTCATTATATAAGACCTCTTTGTAATGGATATTGTTAATTTTTTTTTTACGGAGAATTGGAAGTTAAATTAGTAAATGTTTAACCATTCTTATAATTATATACATTAATACATATATTTTATTTATAAGGACAAAATAATTTAGACAATAACATTTTATAAATGAATAATAATTTGCACGGACCTAAATCTAACCATTTCTTAAATCTTTTACCATTGCTTATGAATTTTAATTGTTACTTGTCGTATAATACACATATTTAATAATATTGTGAAGTATATGCATTATCTTAAAATATTTTTTTTATAATTATTGAGGAGAAAGAGGGGCAGGTCCCTAAAGAGGGTATAAAAGCACTTAACATAAAAAAAAATTAAACAATAGCATTTTTTTATTTTTTTTTGAAAGAAAGCAGATAGTGCATTAATTCATAGATAGAGTGTCCAACAGTACATACGGGGTTATCTCACCCGGAGTTGAAAAAACCCATAAGACTTCTAGACTACTCGGCGCTATTCTAGCTAGGTGATGAGCCACAAAATTCCTATCACGCTTAACATGAGACCATGTTACAGCATTTAGATTCGAACAAGTAAAGGCAATATCTTCTAATACACTATCTATAGCAGCATAAGAGAAAACTCCCTTTTTCAACTTCGTGATCAGCACAAGTGAATCAGATTCTAAAACGATGTCCCTCAAGCCTTGCTCCTTTGCTTTCCGGATCCCAAACAGAGCTGCCATTCCCTCAGCAATCAGAGGTTCCCAGGTGGCTCTAACTCGCTTAACTGCCGAGAATAAAATGGCACCCCTGCTGTCTCTGGCAGCCACCCCTAAGCCCATCCATCCGTCTTCCAAAATTGCTGCATCCACATTCACCTTCGCAAATTGAGGAGGGGGCTCCCATTTCGTTCTACTTGCTGGGGCGGAAGGTTGAGTAATTCCCCCATAAATCCGTTCAGCATATTCTCCATAGTCAACAACCAACTTGCTGTGTCGAAGAAGTAGAGCCTCATCCGGGTCCCATTCTTTCTCAAAAACCCACTTGTTCCGACGGTACCAGATGAACCAAGTGAGGAATAGGCTCTTTTGATAAACGTCTTCTAGGAGCTTGTTTGCCCATTCAATCAAGACTTCCCCAAAGGAATCCGATGATACTAGGGATAGAGCAATTCAAGGCAGCCACTTCTTCGCCAAAGTTGATGAGATCTTGGGCATAAGATTGCAGCATGAATGGCTGTTTCAGGAGACATCTCACAGCATGGGCATTGTGAGTCTTCTAGGAGATGTCTGTGAACCAGAAGGCTTCGTGAAGGCAGCGTTGTTGAGCAGCATCTCCAAAGAAAATGACGGACTTTGGGGTGACCCTAGCTTTCCATATCTCAACCCAATACTTCTCAAATGAATCCAAATCAAGAGACTTGCCTAGGATGTATGTTGTCTTCACCGTGTAGCAGCCGTCCTTCGACCAGGCCCATGTGACGGTGTCATTTGGTTTTCGCTCGCTTATAGGGATCGCTAAAATTGTTGTTTTATCTCTCTCGTTAAAAATGGACTCAATCTTGGGTAAATCCCAGCATCCCTTCTCCGTATCAATGAGATCTTCCACCGTTGTACAAAGGTTGTTTCTACTATCTGTAGTAACGAATCTGCTCTCCCCATCAATGAGCCAGGGGTCCGACCACACACTGATTGAGCTGCCATTTCCCACTCTCCATAGCAATCCTTCCTTCACAAGGGCCTTTGCGCTCCATAGACTTCGCCAAGAGTAGCTAGCTACGGGGCTTAAGGCTGCCTCAAAAATAGAAGTACGGGGGTAGTATTTAGTCTTGAAAACTCTGCTCACAAGAGACTCCTCATTTGTAGCTAATCTCCAGAGTTGTTTTCCAAGAAGAGCCGTTTTAAAGATCCCAAGATCTCTGAACCCCATACCCCCAAGGAATTTAGGTTGACATAACGCCTCCCAGCTCTTCCAATGTATCTTCCTACCCTTCTCATTTGACCCCCACCAGAATCGGGCCATCATAGTGTGAATGCTATGAATTACATTGCTAGGAAGACGGTATACCCCCATCAAATAGGTCGGAATAGCTTGAATTACAAATTTAAGAAGCACTTCCTTACTTGCTCTCGATAAAAGCTTTTCCTTCCATCCCTAGAGTTTTTTCCATATTCGATCTTCTATTGACGCAAACACTGCTCTTTTTGACCTCCCCACCACTGTTGGCATGCCAAGATATTTTACATGGTTTTCCATCATTTCCATCCCAAGTAAAGAGCTAAAAGTGATCCGAGATGATAGCGGGACACCTTTACTAAAAGACACCTCCGACTTCTCTAAATTGATTTTTTGTCCGAAAATTGCTTCGTATTTGTTGAGAATGTCAACAATAATCGAACATTCCTGTCGGTTGGCTCTAGTGAATAATAGGCTATCATCTGCGAAAAATAAATGTGTAATCGCTGGACCATTTTTGCTAGCCCTGGCTCCATGTATCAAATTCTTTTCCGAGGCTGCCTGCAACATTCTAGATAAAACATCAGCTACTAGGATGAAAAAAAAGGGGATATAGGATCATCTTGCCGGAGGCCTCTGGATGGATATAATAGGTCTGAAGGAACTCCATTAATGAGGAAGGAGTATCGTACTGTAGACACAAAAGACATGATCGTGTCTATCCAGGCTCCGGCAAAACCGAGCTTAGTCAGGAGTCGTCTCAGAAATTCCCATTCCACTCTATCATATGCCTTGCTCATATCAAGCTTCAATGCAATCATCCCACGTCTACTTTTCGATCTTTTCTTCATTGTATGGAATAATTCAAGAGCAATTAAAGCGTTATTTGTTATCAGTCTTTTAGGAACAAAGACACTCTGATATTCTGTGACCATTTCATGAAGAAGAGGCTTTAGTCTGTTTGCCACTGCTTTCGAGGCCAATTTGTAGATAACATTGCAGAGTGAAATAGGCCGGAACTGAGAGATGCAAGTGGGGCTTTGAACATTTGGAATCAGGGCGACATTTGTGTGATTTATACACTCCATAGGGGCTCTGCCCGAAATAATATCATTCACGAAAGCTGTCACATCGTCCCCTATAATGTGCCAATACTTCTGGTAGAAGATTGCATGGAGTCCGTCTGGTCCCGGGGCCTTGCATGGGTTCATCTGGGACAAGGTTGTATGAACTTCTTCCTTAAGGTAAGTACGGCAAAGAGAGGAGTTCATTCTTTCCGTTACCTTTACAGGGACACTTTGTAGCACTTCCTCCATCAACTCAGCATCAAAATCGCCTCTAGAGAACAAAGAGTTATAGAAGTCCAGGATAATTTTTTCGACATTCTTCTTCCCTGCACACCAGACCCCTGCACTATTGTTTAGTCCCTTGATGTAGTTCTTACTCGTCTCTGAGCAGCCTTATGGTGGAAATATTTTGTATTTCGATCCCGTCTTTGATTTCATCCACCCTAGATCTCAAGAACCAGTACGCCTCATTTTTATCATGAAGGTCATCAAGCTGTCTCTCCAATTTATTGCATTCGACATAGCTGGCTTGAGAACTCGCTTTCTTCTGGGCTTCTTTCAAGACCTCTTCCATTTTTTCTATTTTCTCACCAAGGTTATCAAACGTGTCTTTGCTCCATCTAGTAAGGTCAGTGGCCACATTCGGCAGTCTATTAGGCACATCAAGGTGACTGGAATTTTCCCAGGTAGTTTTAATCACATCTTCAATGCCTTCTGCTAGCAACCAGCTTGTATCAAAGCGAAACTTTTTCCTTTTCTTTTACACGAGCCTTCGTATCTAGCATAATTCCCAGGTGATCCGATCTAAATTTAGTAAGATGGGATACCTGGGCTTGATCAAACCAAGAGCACCGCCTGGAACATGCCACGAACCTATCCAGCCTCTCTCTAATAAAGCCATTATGTTCACTGCCACGTTCCCAGGTCACCCACGAACCATCATGGCCTAGGTCCCGCAAAGAACATACATCAAGAACCTCTCTGAATGCATCCATATCACGCTGATCTCGCAAGGCATCCCCTGTTTTTTCATCAACACTAAGAATCTCATTAAAGTCACCACCAAAAACTACAGGATAGGGAGAGTCTCTATAGAGGTCACGCATGAGAGCCCATGTATATTTCTTCTGAACCCTATCAGCCCACCCATACACCCCTACAAATCTCCAAATCCGGCCCCCATGATCAGTGATGTCACCACAAATATGGTGGTCAGAGTAAGAAATCAATGTGAATTTGATATTATCGTTCCAAAAAATACAAAGACCACCTGACTTTCCCCTCCAATAAAAAAATTTAAAAAAAAAAAAAGTAATTAACATATATATTTGAGATGATAATTAAGCCAATGACCCTACATTATTCATCATTCATTTATTCTACTCATCACTTTCTCTGTCATTCTATCTATTTTAGAATCAATCTAATAGACCTCCATTTGTTATGTGTCTGCAAAACAAAACCAAAACAAAAAATGTAAAGGCGAAAAAAAATACATGTGATCTTTTTTTTTTTTTTTTTTTTGAGGGAATACATGTGATCTTATTGGAAGTATAAAAATCATATTTATAATTAATGAAATGAAAGTAATACCTGTAGAAGTATTGGCACCCATAGCATTGTTCCTTTTGCTGCTTGTACAATTATTCAATTCTGTATCATGTGTTTTAATTTCCAAATTTAAGTGAACGAAAAGAACTTTCAATTTTAGTATATTAATTAAAAAAAAAATAAGAAGAAGAGGAAAAAAAGATTACCTCATGTCATATTTTGAAACACTTCTTTATATACTACATTTTGAGTAGTATTATATGTCTTACCTTCCTTATCACATATTAACATTTTAAGCCTAATTTTTTTTTTAACCCTTGATATTGTAACATATAGTTGACCATGAGTAAAAACTGGCCTTGGAAGATATACACCCACATGTGAAAGAGATTGTCACATAAAGTTTTAAGGCTCTGTTTGGTGGTAGCGTTTGAGGTAGCGGTTAGCGTTTTGACTAGTCAAAACACTACTAGAAAAAATTTGAGAGTGTTTGGCAAGGTAGCGATTCTAGTAGCGGTTAGCGATAGAGATAGCGTTTAGGTAGCTTTTTTCAAACGTTAAAAATAAAAACGTTTAGAAGTAGCGGGTAGCGTTTGGCAAAATTTTATTACTTTTTAAACAATATTTATATGAATTTTGATATGTTTTAGTATTGCAACCGCTACTTTTACCAAACACTCATACTATCAACAGTTACCTTGAAAGCTAACCTCTACCCTCTACTAATTGACAGCTACTCGCTACCTTAACCGCTACCCGCTACTCAACCGCTAAAAGCTACCCACTACCGCTACTTTTGTCAAACAAGACCTAAACTAAATAAATATTGTATAAAATAATATTTATATAATAAAATTTTGTCATATAAATTTGATAACTGTAATTTTAAACAATATGTTTCTGCATCATAACCGTAAAAGAAAAAAGTAGCATTGAGCACTTGCCTCTTGTGTATAACCTATCTCATCAACTGTTTTTTTTTTCAGATTTGTTTAAAAAGTCACTCTCATTTTTTTGTGAGATAATAACTACTTATGTTAGTCACTCTCAAATCTGCAAAATTAATGTAACAATCAATATATATTTTGTTGTATAATTAATCAATATTTATTTTGTTGCATAACTTATAATAACACTTTTCGATATAATATATACTATTTCAAGAATAATATCCATATTAAAAAAAAAAAAAAGAAAATTCATATACCTATTCTTAAACTCATTCAACTCATCAATATCAGAATTTATAAAGAGATTAGTCACAAATAGGGAAGTTGATAGCATAGTAGTACCTGTTAATAAATAAAAATTAATAAACATGAATATAATAGATAGTACTAATATTGGCGTCAAAACAAAAACCCGCAACGTTAATATTTTATATACCTTGCCAAGTCTTGATTTTTACAAACCGTAATAAGATTATAACTTGACGGTCTAGATGCTCAAATAAATAATCTTGTAATTAATCAGCATATCGATTCCATAAAGTGCATCTTAAAAACATTATTTCTGAATTCAATAAACAGAAATATCATTCTTGTCAGAAAAAAAAAAAAGAAAAAAAAAAACAGAAATATCATTAATTCAATATTTCCATTCTTTATTAATTATTTTATATCTTAACAGTTAAATGTACTTACTGCAGGTCTTCTAATTGAATAGTGATCACCTTCGTTCTTTTGTCATTCTTTGAATAATCATCACTACTTAAAATTCCAGAAATATAGCCAATGACATCTATTATACAAAGAACATATTTTTGAAAATTTGTTAGAACATCTTCCAAAAAAAAAATGATCACATTATACATTAAAATTCTTTTTAAAGAAATTATATCATACCCACTAAACAGTTGCTATTCAGATTATTTGAAAGAATTGCATCAAGGGGCACCAATTCGAAACCATATGCATTTATGTTCGCTCCAGCTAGCAAAGGCAATAACGCTAGTAGAACGTTGAAAATTTATCTTGTATGCATGATTAGTAGGCTTGTATTCCCCACTGCTTTTTCCAACAGAAAAATTTGATATATTATGTATCTCGCCTTCGTTCAGTTGATGTTGGAACGTTTACAATAGATGTTTCTTAATAAAAGCATGTATTTTGTCACCCTAGCACATAAAAAGATTAAAAGTAATAACAAAATATAGTATATAAAGAAATACAATTGGTCATCGTATGTTAAATTCTTTTTTTTTTTTTTTTTTTATAATTAAAACAACAATACCTTTTCATCCAATAACACCATCTCAATAGAATAGATATCAGCCATAAACGGATGACTGTAACTCGTAAGGTTACATTTTCAGTAGTAGGACTTATGTCCTTGATGAATACTAAATTTGCAGTCATAAATGAATGAAAATTATGGTTAAATAGTATAATAATGGTTAAACGGTATAATAAAGATATAAAACCAAAATCAGTCGTGATCAATGATTATATATGGTTTTTATATAGTGTAAATATCTTATGTAAATATGGAAAATTAAAATTTTATATCCATTGTTAATCATGCATATAAAATTAATATTTAAAGGTAAATGGATATATATATAAATAAAATGCAAATAAAACTATATTTAGATAGTATTGTGGAGTACAAAAATTATATTAGAATATTTAAGATTTTATACTGCTTTTTCACATCATTTCTGTTTTGTGAACGATATGGTTGATATATTTACTATGTATATATTTTCTTATATTAGTTTATGGATATATATTTTCTTATGTTAGTTTATGGGTATATATTTGATTTGATTTGATTTGATTGGTATATTAGTTTATGAGTATAATTGGATTAAATACGTTGTAAAAATGAAAATAAGTATTATTGTAAGTTTTAAAATGAATGTCATTTAAATTTGAAAAAAAAAAAAAAAAAAAATTGGCGGAAAATTATCTGAAATGATGGAAGATGAGCATACCCTAACCAAGTGCTTCCAAGGTAGAAACATCATTACTTTATGCACAAAATAATAATTCACCAATGTCTTGTAAGTGATGTTTTCAACGCGTTATAGAGGGATTGTAGCCTTTGTAGGTATTGTTAGGGCCCGGCACTTGGCCCAGGTCTTGCTTGTCCTAAGCGACCTTCCGTTTTTGGCCCATGACCACTGCCTAATTTATGCAAGTATTTGCAAAAAGAAATCTACAAGTATATTTATAGTACAAGTCTTTCAATCTTCCAAGGACTAGTAAACTTAACCTTTTCTTTATTTATTTTTTTGATAAAGGAAAAAATAAAATACTTTGTAATTATTAAAAAGTCCTCATCACGAGGGGGATTCCTATAAGAAGAAAGAATAGTGTACATGCTACAATTATCACAAACATCAACATCATATTATTAAATAATATGCGCTAAATGATTTACCTCTCGGTAGATGCGCTATATACTCCAATTGTGCAATTGAGTGAGGAGAGAAACTAGTGTCTTTGATAATATGCTTGCTTTGCCAAGAAACTGCTCAAACAGAGCTTTAATTTGGTATTTACTATATATATATGTAGATAATTACATAGAATTTTTTGGTGTAATGGATTTTAACACAAACGAAACTTGGATTGGATATAGTACCATACCAACCCCAAGTGTTGGCCAACCCTAGAGTAAGGAAAGGATTTTTGAACCTTGAAATTAGGGTTTTAAAATACACTATTGGAGCCACTTTAGCATTAAAAATCCCCTTGCCCTCCTCCATTCTCAAAGTGTCTTGCTTAAATATACGAATTAAATTGACTTGTGAGAAATTCTAACCATTAATACAATTCATCATGCCTTATAAAAACACTAGTTGACATAGCAAAGGCACAAGCAGTCACCAAGCTTTCTATAAATCAACAAAGGCAATAATACATCAATCATGTTAGCCACTGAAGGAGCGGACAAGTTTTGATTTTCAGTTTTCCAATAAATTAAAAGTCTATGCAATAATTCTTTCTTTAGCTTCAATGCCTTCAAGGTAGACAAATATTATTTGTAGTAGTGTAATTCAAATGTTCTAATATCCCCTATATTTGTAAGAATACAATATGTTTGATTTTATAAATTTATATAATTCCATCATAAATTCATAATAATTTGTTGATGCATTTGCTTTGTTGTTACCTTTTTATCGAATGTGTTCATATATTTTTTTGTTATCATCACGTACTAGTCATTTAGTCATACATGGAGTGCGCTCCTAATCGTAATGATAATCATTTTCTTAATATAAAGTTAAACTAATTAATTAGTTATTATATATCTTCTCAAATTTTTTATTCTATTAAGACATGACCACAAACAAACATAGGAGACATTGAAAGTGATGATGAGAAAATATCAACGAAACTTCCAATTGTTGTATCTACAACAAAGATTCAGTCGTGTGGGGAACAAGTTACTGAATAGTCGTATATAATCAAATTGCACCCAATAATGATCCATAACTCCATTATCAGTGAACTCAGCAGAGTGTATGTACCTCTCAATTGGAAAACAATGATTTGATGAAACATCAATATCAACAATGATATATAGGGATACAAATTCAAGACCATATATTTTTTTAATCAACTCTCAAAGCTACAAATATATACTAGTAGTCTAGTATCACATTATTTAATTAACAAAAAAAAAATGAACTAAAAGACTAACACATACTACGTATTAATAATGAATGCCTCAAGTAAGTAGACTTGTATTGTTATTGATTGGGGAAAAAAAATAAAGTGCAAATAATAGTGACTAATGCATAAGTGTGAATATCTATATTTTGTGTCAGTTAAAATGTGTGTGTCACTTAATAGAGACAGAAAAAGTGCATACTACGTGATACGTATATTACAAAACATAATATTGTCAACTGAAAAACTCATAAAATTTAGTAAAATTGAAGAAGTGTAATATTACGAAGTTGACTTAACAAAAATTCTTGATATAAGTAATGGTCATTCTTACCAAAAATAAAGAGCTTCACTCCTCGTAATCTAGACATAGAGTCGAGCATAAGTGTGAAGTGTATAATTACACTTTTAGACTAAGTAACAATAACACGACATTAAGTATTTCAACCCGCACCGTAGGTTGTCCGTATACTCCAACTTTAGTGTATACATATATCTTAGCTTGTTAAAATACGGAGTAATATACAAATATATATATATATATATATATATATATATATATATATATATATATATATATATATATATTTTGTATGTAGTAATATATTTTAGGTCGTATTCCTAAGAATGATGTCTGTTTAAATCGAATTGGGTTAACCAATGAGAAGTTTTCCATCGATTAGGCCTTCTCTTTACCTTTAAAATATAATACTCATAATAAATACTTTGTACAATATACGAGTATAAAGCAACACTATATCTACTTATATATCTAGGCACCCTTCCTGCCTCTCATACAAAGTATTACACAAGTGAACAACCATGGAAGGTCCAAAAATGCCCACCACTACCACCAACCCTCCACTCCACACTCACAAGCTCCTCCGTCGTCGAGCCACGTTCAATCGCCTTTACATGGCGGTTTACGTGACGGCTTTACTAACCTTTCTCTACCACCATATACACACACTCCTCAACTCATCTTTTACTCTCCCCCTTCTCCTCCTCCTCGTCTCTGACCTAGTCCTCGCCTTCTCATGGGTCTGCACCCAATCCTACCACGTCCTCCCTATTCGCCGCCAAGAACACCTCGAAACACTAACCTTAAACAAAGGAGAGGAAGCATTCCCATCGGTTGACATATTCATATGTACAGCGGACCCTGATAAGGAGCCGCCCATGGGGACAGTGAACACGGCGTTGTCGGTCATGGCTTATGATTACCCACCGGAGAAGATATCGGTGTATGTGTCCGATGATGGTGGGTCCCAGGTTACTCTATTTGCTTTCATGGAAGCTGCTAAGTTTGGCCGCCATTGGTTACCTTTCTGTAGGGAAAATAATGTGGTGGAAAGGTGTCCTGAAGCTTACTTTAATGGCGGTTTCTACGCTACTAGTCGTTCGCTTGAAGCTGACAAAATGAAGGTATTTAATTTATAATTTACTACTTTATTACGAGTATTATAGTTTATTAATCTCTCTATATCCGTCTCTAAATGTAGGTCATTGCCTTTAAAAAAAAAAGTTCAACTAGCAAAAATATTTATAGATATAACATTTTAAACTTACAAAAATAAAATATAACAAATTTCTTATAGATCTTATGAGAGTAGAATTAATTTTTATTTTAAATAAAATCTTAAGATCAAAGAAAATTACTCGTATGTATGTACTTGATCACACTCATCATTATATACATAAAGTACGAATAATTATTAATTTCAAACAAACAAAATATGCATAATTTGAAATAGACAAAGTGCGCAATTTATTCCGGAAGGTTATAGACTTATAGGTATATAAAAAATGAAAAAAAAAAAAAAAAAAAAAAAAAAAAAAAACCTTTGACACGACACTTATCAATCAACTTTTTTTTTTTTTGGATTGGGAACTTATCAATCGACTTCTGATTTTATCAACTGAAATTAGGTCATGTTGTGCACATAAAATAAGAATTGGGGTTTAGTAAAGAAAAGGAAGTTCACGTGAGCTGATCAATAATGGAAGCGGTAGAACCGAAATAATAACCAATATTACTCGTACGAAATACGGGTGTATATTGATTTGCTCAACATCAAGGTGAGGCTAGGGCCAGTGGCTTATGGATGGCTTTAAAATGTTTGTATCAGCCAACTTTGTCGGTATATTTTTCAATTTTAACTTGAACGAGGTTTGTTTACTTCGATAGTGTACAATAAATATGCCACTGCGAAATTTGTTTTTTATTTTATGCGCACAATTTGTAATAAGACTATAAATTATTCTTTTATTTAGAGTATTTTCAGAATAAATTTACTTTTACTATTCCTACATTTCCATATATTCTTTCGTATATAAATAATAAATACATAGTAATAATTGAATTATGTGTTAATTAGTGTTAAAGTTAAATTGTTGCACCTTGCAACTATTATGAGATAAGACACCAAAGTAAACTCTAACCTAAGTTCGTTGTAATATTTTTTTTTGTGTTATACCCGATTTACCCTTTAGATTAATCCAAATTCAAGGCTTATTTCTGAGCAGTTAAGTTCCAGTCCCTTATATTGTAAACTCTAACCTAAGTTGTAATATATAAATCAGATGTACACATTACACAAGGATATCTAATTAAGTTATCTTATGTTTTTGTTTTACTATATATACTTCATACATACGAAGTATGTATTTACTTCCTAATAAATGTCCTTGTTTGGAATTTTTCAAATAAAAGACTATTTTACTTACCTTAGTATTCCCATACGTTCAATTATATTAAATGATCATATTTAATCTAGCTAACTCCACAACCCACATGTTTATAAAATCGATTCACATGCGCAATTAATTATATTTTACTCGGGTAGATTTTTTCTCTAATAATTACAATTTGTAAATTATGGTTGCAGACAATGTACGAAAGCATGAAGGTAAGAGTAGAAAATGCACTAGAAAGAGGGAAGGTTGAAGAGAGGCATATTGATGACGAAGGAATGTTAGAGGCCTTTGCCAAATGGACCAACAACTTTACACGTCAAGTTCATCCTACCGTAATACAGGTCTGTTATACCTTTCAAATCACACTTCCTTCATTTCTAATTAAATTACGCATCTGAGTTTTGACACTGTACACAAACTCTACTTTGACTAATTTTTGTGATTTATCGAAAAAATATAGTCATATAAGATCTTGTTGAAATTCTTTTAATGTGTGACTTTAAAAAATCAATTTTTTTTTTAATTTTTATGTTGATAATTAGAGATATTTTCCTAATGATAGATCAAATATGGAATGTGTCTAGAAGAAATAAATATTTCTTTATGACGGAGGGAAGGTATTAATCCTATATTTTAATTAAAAGCATTAAACCAGATATTAAATTATAAATATGTAATGTTTCATAAATTATAACAATGATTTTATGGTATCACATTATTTAATTGTATATCAGGTTTTACTATCTACTACGAAAGACAAAGACGTTACTGGTAAATTGATGCCAAACTTGATATATGTATCAAGAGAGAAAAGTAAGGTCCATCACCATCGCTTCAAGGCAGGTGCCCTCAATGCTTTGGTAAGTGTAAATTTCACATACATCTATGTTTCTACTAGAAATGAAGGGGTCGATAATTCGATATACTCTTTTACCAGCTCAACTATTTAAGATTAAGTAAGACACATAAAATGAGATGAAAGGAGTAACATGTAACCTTTTGAAGCCCTCTAACGCTAATAAAAAAAAAAAATCCGCCAGTCTAATAGGCCACAATAATTGTATAAACAATCAAGATTGTTAACCACAAAATAATGTTTATATATCTATAATAAAAATCTTATCCTGCCTTTGTATACCACTAGCTTTCAGTTTGATTAGTCAAATACTTCTTTCATTTTATTTTTTTGTATCATAGTACATATGTTCTTGTAGTCTTATAGACTTGTATATTTGTATAATATATTATTGTCAATTGTCTATATGTGAATAAAGTATTTGATTTTTATTTTTTTCCGTGCTAAATTTCCAGTTTCATATTAATAAAAGGATGTGGCTAACAAGCGTCCCGAGGCGTTAGATAAGTACTTAATATATTACTTAAAATAGTATTAAGTTCGGAATGCATGACAAAATCACACGTCGATCGATGTAATTAATGTTAATTTTACTTTAATATTTTCACTTCAATTCTCTTATCTAACGCCCCCGAGGACACTGCGTTAGCTTTTGCCTTTATATAATGACTTTGTTGTTACTTTATAGGTTCGTGTATCAGCAACAATGACAAATGCACCAATAGTGCTAACCTTGGACTGTGACACATACTCTAATGATCCACAAATCATCAAACGGGCTTTATGTTACTTTTTGGATCCTGAAATTCGGCCCACATTAGCATATCTTCAATTTCCACAAATCTTTCGTGGGCTTAACAAAGGTGACATCTATTTCAGTGAACATAAACGTCTTTTCCAAATCAACCCATTGGGAATGGATGGGCTTTATGGCCCAAATTATGTTGGAACTGGATGCTTCTTTCAACGTCGAGCCTTCTTTGGAAGCCCGTCATCTTTGATCCAGCCTGAAGTCCCCGAACTTAGCCCCAATCATGTCGTAAATAAGCCCATTAGATCACAGGAGATTCTTGAATTGGCCCACTCCGTCGCTGCTTGCAATTATGAGAACAAAGAGGAGTGGGGCGAGAAGGTGAGACTGCCTTTCACTAATTTAATATTGTCTTCATTTTATGTTTTTGTTTGTTTAAAATTTTTAAGTCTTGAGTGAGATTATCTTATACTAATTTACTTTGAGATATTAAACATTACCTGCCAATAAATTATTGTGAATATGCAACATATTTATCTCATACTATAATGTAATCTACTAATGTTTGTATAGTTGGGCTTCCGGTACGGGTCGTTAGTGGAGGACTATTATACGGGCTATCGGATGCAATGTGAGGGATGGAGGTCCATGTTTTGCAGCCCACAAAGGCCGGCTTTCTTGGGGGACTCACCAGTGACACTAATTGACTTGCTAAGCCAATGTAAGAGGTGGATAAATGGGCTTCTTGATGTTCTCTTCTCAAGATATAGTACTATGACTTATGGTATTCAGAAATTGGGCCTAGTCATGAGTTTCACTTATACACATTACACACTTTGGCCCATTATCTCCATTCCATTCACCATTTATGCCTTCATCCCTCAACTTGCTCTCATTAAAGGAATTTCCACCTTCCCAGAGGTAAGGAATATATAATTTCTACTTCATATCCTAGTACTACTTTCGCCCAAGCACACTTAACTGCGGAGTTCTGATGGGATTGGGTACTAATGTCTCTATTAAATTAGCCAACTTGTGACAAGTTGGTGTCCAAAATTTTGAACTAACAAAATTGTCCTTACTAAGTTGTCATTTGTGTTAGTTTTTAAAAAAAATTATATGCACGCGGTTGAATCTGGTATTCAAGTAACTAATGGCGTGTGCTATGGTACAGATTTCAGACCCAAGGTTTCTCTTGTACATATTTCTATTCATTGGGGCCAACGGAAAAGACCTAATAGACTTTCTTCTAGAGAAAGGAACCTTCGAAAGGTGGTGGAATGCTCAAAGAATGTTGATGATATGTGGACTCTCAAGTTTCCTCTTTGGATGCATTGACTACGCTCTTGGCTCCTTAGGCATCACGATTCGTGGATTTGATGTCACTAGCAAACTGCAAGATAATGAACTAAGCAAGAGGTACGATCAAGGGACTTTCGAGTTTGGTGTCGCGTCACCTATGTTTGTGCCTATGACAATGGCAGCCATAATCAACCTTATATCCTTTGTTATGGGTGTTTTAGGGGTGTTTAGAAAGGGAATGGAAAATATGGAAGGGCTAATTTTGCAGATTTTGTTGTCTGGTTTTGTGGTGATTAATTGCTGGCCACTTTATCAGGCAATGGTATTTAGGAGTGACAAAGGGAGGATGCCCACTAAAATCACCTTAATTGCTGCTTTTCTAGCTTCAATTTTGATTGTGGGAAGCTAAACTATGGTTTATATATAAACTCTTGTTTGTACTACTAATATAAATCATAATGGAATTTCCCTTGGCTTCTAAATAAAATTTGAGTAGACCACATTACCATACGTCTGACGGTCTGATTCTGATCCTACTTGAAACATGCACGTACAAGTATGTTTCTTAGTTGGTTTACATTGGTTTATATCCTATGTCCATCTTGTGTTTCTTCATCTGCTTTATACTTCGTATTTTTAGTTTGTTGTATTATATTAAGTGACACATTTTATGACATATTGAAACAAGTTCAACAAGGCCTGATCCTACATACTTTAAAACATGTATGTTTCTTCTTACGAATAACTAATTATAAATTGTTAAATATAAGTAGGTGAATAGTATAAACGCCTTACACGTTCATTAATCATTATATATTGTATCATTAACATTATAATGAAATAAGTAATGACATATGTGTGGATGTTGAGACTTGAGAATATGATAAAGTTTTGGTTTCTCCGTTTCATTCATTAATCATGCACGTACAATTAAATCGCACACATGTTGTGATACATAAAAGTCAAACAAAATACTTCCTCCGTTAACGGTTATTTGCAACATTCGTACCGTTCACGGAGGCTAAGGCAAAAGTTTTTAAGCATGATTATTAAAAAATAAGGGCATGTACTTAAACACTAATCCAATTTTAAAAAAAAAAACAAAAATTATCAGAACAAGGAAAACCCAGAATCACCACCACCACCGAGGCACCGACCCCACTGTAAACCACCACCACCACCGACCCCACCGTAAACCACCACCACCACCGAACCCACCGTAAACCACCACGAATCAGATCTGAACTCCTACAACCACCCCACCACGAACCCAGCCACGCAAACACCACCACGAACCCAGCCACGCAGCCACCACCACGAACCCAGCCACGCAGCCACCACCACGAACCAAACCCACGCCACCCCACGAAACCAAACCCACGAACCAGACCCACCCCCACGAAACCAAACCCACGAACCAGACCCACCCCCACGAAACCAAACCCACTAACCAGACCCACCCCCACGAAACCAAACCACGAACCAGACGCCACCCCCACGAAACCAGACCTACCCAGCCACCACCACGAACCAGACCCACGAAACCAAACCCACGAACCAGACGAACCCAGCCACCACCACGAAACTAGCCACGCCACCCCCACCCCTAAAACTAGATCTGAAACCCCTAACACCCCCACGAACCAGAAAATTTGTTTATCTTGATGAAATCGTCGAGGGACATGTTCAATTGATTTTCCATTGCCATTGAAAGATGTGGTGAAGAAGAAGAAGAAGAAGAAAATGTAGAGGAGAGAGAAAATTGAAGGAGGAAGAAAATTGGGGAAAACCAGAGAGAGAAAGTGGGAAGATGAATGATTTTTGGTGAAAATGATTACAATAATCAGATTTATTAGGTAAAAAGTTAAACTAGGTTAGTGATCTAATTAGATGTCTAAGTTGTTTAAGTAAGGGTAATATGGACATTTTGTTGGCAAAAAGTTACTAAAAAAGGAAATAAAAAAGTTTGTTGCAAATGATAGGAAGCGCCTAATTTTAGTAAATGTTGCAAATAACCGTTAATGGAAGAAGTATTTCATTGTTTCATTTGGCACTCATAATCAAAAACCGAAGAAAATGTTACAAAAGACATTACTAAATATATAAGCTACAAGTTTTATTCAATTCATATTCATCCTAAGCTACAAAAATTTGGGGCAACCTTTTCCCCCTTAACTTATAGAACAACACCTGGAGCAATATAAGTTCCTTCTCTCCAGAGATACAAATTTTGTACATGACACCCCGTGCGATAGATGTATCACCATAATGCTAGTCATCGAGGTTATAAGCCAACACAAACATGTACACTATACTTCATAGTCGTCTCACGTATCACCACAACTATCCTAGGTACTACCACATGTACAACATTTAGAATTGGATTTTTTTTCATACCTCCTAACATGTACTTGGACGACGAATATAATTTATTGGAACATTACTTAGTTTAAATTAGAATTATATTTAAAGGTTATTTTATGAAGCATTGTTGCTACTTGAAGGTATCTCATCAGCAATTTCAATTACATGCTCTTCTGTTCTTGTGGAGTTGTGCACTTCTGAGGTACTACTACTTCCAACGTTTTCTAACTCAATCTGTGAGATAGAGTTACCATTTCCTAGGTTTACAAGGTCTGGACCAAGCCCAATAGGCCGGCCCATCTTTAGGGCAGGCATGACATGGCACCTACAGAGTGGACATGTACCGTTGGTTCGGAGCCAGAGGCGGATGCAATCGCCATGGAACACGTGTTTGCACAATGGCAATTGTCTTAGCTCCTCCTTCAACTCAAACTCTCCCAAGCAAACACAACATCTGTGGAAGGGAAACAAAATATAGTTAATTTTTAATTGAAGGAGTAAAAATGTTACGGTAGACTTTTCAACATTTCGTTTCCTTTTGAATACCTAACCATTAGGCAATTAGCTTACCATTGTCGGTCATTCAAAACAAGCAAAACAAGAGGATTTCTAGGACTCTAGGAATTAGAGTCATACATGACTCTAATAACTCATGTTGGTATTTCACATGATACCAACAAGTTATATCGATACTAATAAAACATTTTTGCATTCGTTGGTATCACTGAATAAGATTATTGGTATCATGATAATACATACCATCTAAAGTATAATGAAATACCAACGTGTATTATGAATTTTTTTTTTCCAAGTACGGTATAAGTAAATGGGCGAATATGTCCTTATTAGAGTCATACATGACTCTAATTCCTAGAGTCCTAGAAATCCTCAGCAAAACAAACCTTATATAAGTACAAGTGGCAGTAGTGCATTTTGACATTCTTCAATATAAGGCGAAAGACAAAATTAGGCAACAATTTACACTTTTTTCCCTTTTATTTCTTACTTATAATGGCCATTTACATCAAAGTTTTACAGCAAAAATAGAGCGAATCTAACAAATGCATCTAAGCGTCAATAATTCTTCCTTATACGCATCAAAAGTGTACTTTTAGTAGCCTAGAAAAGTACAAACTTTATATCGTACGAGTAAGCATGATAATGATGATGTGTGGTTATTCCTTTTATCCCTTTACCTTAAAATAAAATTCATACATGAAAAAAAATATTTAATAATTCTAATGTCAGGTAATTTAGAGCCTATCAAACTTGGACTATTTTTTTTTTAGCTGGGTCGACCAAAAATTGTGAGAAAAGCTTCTTAACAATATATTCTTTTGGAATTTCATTAGATTGAGAGGGCAGGAGATAAGAATAATATATGCTTAAAAGATTAATACTCCACTAATTAAATCTCATTTTGGCCACCTAGATTTAACACATCAGCTAAAATAAAGAAGAATATAAACAAAGCATGCACTTTTTTAGAAGGTAAAAGAAGTGACACAATCACTAACTCATAAAGTATAGCATTATTTTTAGCATTTTAAAATAAACTAATTAAGCTTTGATATTTATGATTATTATTAGACTAAGCACAGTAAATAATCATTTACTTACAGTGAATCTTTTGCTCTTAATTCTTCATCAAACTGGATTACTTGTAGCTTGTCTTTTATCTCTCCTTTGATCCCTATACTCCATGGCTACAACCCAACAAATAAAAAAAATATCAGAAACTTTATTTCAAATAATAATAATTAAATATTGGTCTGCCTCTTAAACACAAATAATCGAAGATGATCACTTAAAACACTAATTAATGAATTTATAATACCTAAATATAAAACAATAATCTTACTAAAAAACAGTCGGACTTTTAAGAGTGTTTTATCATTGCTCGATATGATCATAAAAAATACTCTGTATAACCATGAAGTACGTGTACGCGAAGAAGCAAGAGTAAAGTACTAAAAATAGTAAGTTAAGAAAGCTTACAGGGGAAAGGAAAGAGACAGAGTGATGAACAGATTGCTGTAATCGTGGATGTGTTGACATATTATTGTTGGCTCTTCTCTTGAGATAAAAGAGATAAAATAAAAGAAATAAAATGATGGCAAATAATATTGGTATTGAAAATATAAATGCTTGGTATAATTTAAGCTGTAATTCTTCTGGGTATAAATTAGGATTTGTACGAATTTCATCTTCATGTCTTTCCATAATAATATTAACTTAAACTAAGATTAATAATAACACAAAAGAATTTGTTTTTTTAGATATTTAGAGTTGAAAGAGAAAGAGAAGGAGGATTTTGGTGCTTCAATTCAGCTCTATTTATATATAAAGAGGTTTCAATTTATCAGTAGATTTAATAATTTAGAAAATCACTTGAGAAAACGACAATTAAAATTTAAAAATAAGCAACTTTTGTACACAAAATAGGAGGCTAGAAGGGTGTTTTTAAATGAACCACAGATGATGAAATATTATTATTCTCTGTGTTTATTCAATTTATATTATTTTGATGGGACAAGCCCATAATTCTCCACTAAGAGAGGAAAAAGATAGGAGAGAGAAAAAAGTTTTTAGAAAAAATATTTTATGGGCCCAATATAACATTAAGCACAATTGGGGGCCTACTTGATGCTAGTCTTTTAGCCCAAATGGAGCCCAATTATTATCTCACATTTTCAATTGTGGATTGGAAAGATAGTTAAAATGATTGGAGAATGTACAGTGGTAAAAATTACAGTTAATGAAATAGAATATTGAGTGATGCTAAAGTTCAAAATAATTTATTTATTTTTAATGTCAATTCTATTTTCTGCCATTTGAGAATGGAGCTCTTGTTAATTGAGGTTTTTAGTCATGCTTAATTGCTTATGGGTGTGACATTCAAGTACATGTAACATGGGACAACATCATTTAATTTCTATCATGGAGTATGATGCCTTTATTTTTTTTTAAATGGTTTGTAACGATAATCAATTACTTCGTATGACTTATGTTGGTAACAATTTGGTTGTAAATTTCGTTTTTGAGGATCGTCTTAATTAAATTATCAACTTAAAAAAAATTTCTTGACAAGATTGTCAACAATAAATATCAGTTTTTAGTTGGACACAAATGTTATAAAAGCTTTTTTTATGTAGAGGTAATTTCATTTTTTATTATTATCAACACAACTAACTATAATTTTTATAATACCGTACCCCTTATAATAAATATTGTAAACCAATTATTATTTTAGTTGAAAATTGTATAATGCATCAGGGTGCACCATGCTCATGGTGCACGTGGTGATGTGGCATAACTAATTAGCATTAAATTAGGGAAAATATAAAAAAAATTAGTGGAAAATAAAAAAAATAAAAAATTTTGGGCGAAATTATAGGGAATTATTCCCCTTAAACTGCTTTCAATTTTAAATTATTATCCTTAATGGACATTTTCCATTTTCAAAACATTTTTAAAACATATTTGGGTTTCAATAATACAAAGTATGTTCTTTGAATTTGGCTCGTATTTTCTTTGAGGTAAAGAGTGACGTACAAATTCTTTTTTGAATTATCATATATCATTATTTTTTATTATCGTATGTTCTTTGAGTTTGATCAGTGTGTTATTCAGGTATAAATTATATGTTCTTTACATTATATTTTATGCTATTTTAACATATGTTATTTTGAATTTTGAAATTTAATTTGAAAATGAAATCTTGGTTTTTTCTTAGTTGAAAATATTTTAGAGAGAGAAAACTAAAATTATTATGGAAAGTTAATTTTTGGAGAGAGAAAAAACAATTTTTGGGGAAATGATATCTTTGGTAAATATTTTTTCCGTTAATGTGTAATTTTTCATAAAATTTTAATAAAGTTTTTATCACGTTCTTTTTGTAATGTCTTTATGTTCTTTAATAATGCATGTTCTTTGTTAAACACAAACATGTTCTTTTTCAAAAACCTGCATGTTCTTTTTCAAACAGCTAAATGTTCTTTCCGTCTTTTTTTATTTAACCAGGTGCACCCGGGTGCACAGATCATGCATTGATTTTAGTTTGTTTATCTTTCTTACAACTAACATAACTATTCTATTTATTACGAAAAATCCCTACTCATATTAATTATATAATTATTTTTCGTTATATTATTTCATAGAACTTACTATATGTGCGAAGTATAAAGCAACCAAAAAAGTCTTATACAAAGTATGAGACAATATTATAATTTGATCCGACGGATGAATTATACAAAGTATAAAAGATGCCATTTGCGTTAATAATTTTTTTTTTTTTTTCGAAACAATGCATGTTACTTCGTAGCAATTGACTTTTCCTTCTACAAATTAAATCTCATATTTGATCTACCAATTTTGTTTGTTTCACTTTTTTTGACAAGGTTAGTTATAACTCTTAATAATAAGGTCAAATTGTCGGGAGATAAATAAATTAACCAATGTTAGGAGTAATTGTTATTGAAGACCTAGCATATAGCTAGACAAGAAGTTTGGTTTAACAGATCTTCAATTCAAGTGACAAATCACCACCACACCACCTTAAAATAAAATAGCTAGGTAAGTAAACATATTGTCTCTTTGAAGACTACGTACATTTTGTTTCGGGTGAAAACAATGGGACCTTGCCGAAGGTCCGCTGAAACGGAGAAAACTGGATTCGGTCCGAGTTATGCTGGGCCGAAGGTTTCCTGCACTGTAAACACACGTAAACTAGCCTCGGGGGTGTTGCCGAGGAAGGCCCCTCCGATGCTAAAGTCAGTACAATGTGTAGAAAGAGAACACTATGCAAGAGAATTAGTTGCTTGAGGCTTTGATGGAGTATATGAGAATATATGAATCTATGAGAATATGTAAATTTGTGAATGAATCTGAATGTATGAATATTGATGGCTTTTATACCTCTTCATACATGGAGAGGTTGGGCCTTAGCCCAATTGGCTTGCTTTGTGGGCTGACCTTTGACTTTAGCACAATTGGAGAGTTGAACCTTGACCTTGGGCTTTTAATTGGATCATTTAATGCCTAGGCCCAATTGGACTAAATTGGACCCAAACACATTTGAAAACCATGATTATGATTAGTGGTTGGTGGTGGTTCAGTTAAAACCTAACCACCAAAAATTTGCTACTTTGTCTTTTATCATGGAGTAAGTCTTAATTAATGAGAATTGATAATTTGATATAAATAGATATATATTAATTACTAATTAATTATTAATTTGAGATAAAGTTTGGATTTTGTGAACGATCGATTTTTCTTAATTAAAAGGAACAATCAGAAGTTTCTTGGTTTTCATCTGCTGCATTATCAATTTTATCATATCGATAAGACAATAATGGAGTAGATCATATTCTTCCTATCACACTGTACTCTAGTATATATGGTGCATTTAGTTACATACTTTTCCAAATTGCGCTATATAAGATTTAGGCACAATAACCTTCAAATATTACGGATTACATTATTTTTACCAGCTAAATTATTTGACAATTATATAATTACTAAAAAATTATGTCTTTTAAATTTAAGAAATTATCAATCGGGATTTCTCTGTGTGGTTGGCCACATCTTGTGGCCGGGGTCACTCGAGTTGTCGAGGTTACTTAAGTTACTCGGTCAGGGGTTACTCGAATTGCTGGGGTTACTCGAGTTACTCGGTCAGAGGTTACTCGAGTTACTCCTGACCGAATAACCCCTCAAGTAACCCCTCGAGTAATCCCTGATCGAACCGCTCAAGTAATCCCTGACCGAGTAACCCCTCAAGTAACCCTGAATTGACCAAGTAACCCTTCAAGTAACCCTTGACCGAACCCTCAAGTAACCCCTAATCGAGTAACCCCTCAAATAATCTCTAATCGAACCCTTCAAGTAATTCCTAACCGAGTAACCCCTGACCGAACCCTCAAGTAACTCCTGATCGAGTAACCCCTGATCGAACCCCTTAAGTAACCCCTGACCGAATAACTCGAGTAACCCCACCGAACCTCTTAAATAACCCCTGATCGAGTAACTCGAGTAATCCCTTGATCGAGCAACTTAAGTAACCCCTGACCGAGTAACTCAAGTAATCCCGGCCATACGGTGTGGCCAGCCACAAATAAAATATTTTGCACATAATCATGTATTTGATCACTTAACCCCTACGGCCCCAAATAAATTTCGTTCAATATTTCTTCAGAGTTATAATTTATTATTATAATATACAAAGTTTCATATGTGGGTGAACACACCGTGCGGGTGGGGTTACTTGGTCAGGAGTTACTCGGTTGGTCATAGATTGCTCGGTCAGGGATTTCTCGATCGGTCAGAAGTTACTTGATCGATTAGGGATTACCTAATTAGGGATTACTCATGTGTCAGCCAGCCACACAAAAAAAAAAAAAAATTGCACTGATTATGATAAAGTGAAGGAAAAAAAAAAAAAAAAAAAAAAAAAAACCAAATTAACTATAGCTAAGCACCACAACCCTGTTTTACTCTGTTAGTACAAAGCATAGAAAACTTTTCTTTTGCATGTAAATTAATGGAAGTAAGTTGTTACGAATCAAATAACAACATCTAATGAAATGACTTGGATGTAATATATACTTAATTCAAGAGGTAAATCAACTTACAAAGATTTAAAACTTTTAAATTTGACTAATTTGTCCTACATACATTTGTTTACACAAAATTGAATTTGAGACATTGTTGAACTAAACAGTAAAGGTTTAATTGTTTATACGAAAGTGTTGTCATAAAGTCCTTCACGTAGGAATTTGCGAAGACGGACTTAAAAAGTTAGTTGGAGTAGTTAAGATTATCAACTCTTAAAAAATAAAGCTTCACCAATTAACACCCTGCATACTTTCACATCATCAGCTCTTAGCATCATAAGAATTCTGACATGGCAGCCATTATCACCTTAAGACAAAATTGTAATCTTATATATACTCCTAATTCACCTTATTAAGATCTTTAATGATCTCATAAAGCCATAAACCAGTAGCTATCGCATGAGTTTCTTAAAAAAAAAAAAAAAAAAAAAAAAAAAAAAAAAAAAAGACAACTATAATATTGTATGCATTATTTCGCTCAAAGGTTTATCTAGTTCCGTAAGTAAAATTGCACTTATAAAGTAGTATTACGCATTAGCTAGATAGTGGCGAATACAAACTATAACTGATTCAGTCATTTAAAAAGGATTCAATTGCATATCATCAAATTATACAAGTGAATATAGCTAGATAGTGGCGAATATGTATCACCTTACATGACTTTACCGGCTAATTGCGCTATTTGACATCCATACTTAATAACCAATAACCTTAATTAGTGTACGGTGTAAGTGCATATAATTGGCATCCACCGGAGTTAGTGGATCCAAAAGTAAACAACCTCTAGTCTAAAATTAGATAAATGAGAAAGAAGTCATGTCTAGAACAATAAGATTATGGAACTACATCATCAAATCTGATTCTCTAATATGCCCAAAAAATTTATGAATCTTACACGTACAACTTTTTTTATTAAAATTGGGGATAAAGTGGAGGGTTAGCTTGTTCCTATTAGCAACCAAAGAGACTATGATTGAGCTGCGGAAAAACGTACATAAATTAATAGAATCGCATGTTTCCAATCAAATATATATGTTTAGTACGAGTACTTGTTAATTATTACGGGTTATGGCTTTAATGCTTTTATGCGGCTCTTTGAAGTGCCAAGTGAACAAAATATCTTGCAACTCACTAAACAGCATCAATATACATGATTAGTGCTGTCTGATACAGATTAAGGAATACCTTTTCTTAATATATACTCCCTCTGTTCCTTTATTTTTGCCCCATTTGACTTTTCATAGTCTCCAAGACACGTGTTAAATCGTTTATATCTCCATTTTTACACGCGAGAAAATTATAAAAAGTTAATATTAATTAAATATACAATGAGACGAACCAAACAAGATTCCACACGACTATATTACCTATTGTAGTATAACGAGAATTTATGGTCAAAGTTTTCAAAGTTTGACTCAAATTTTGGCAATGGAGCAAAAAAAAAAAATAGGAACAGAGGAAATACATGATATTTTCTATATTATATTGTATGACTTGAAATTTTTGACTATTTCATCAAAAATAATCATACACCATGAAAATATAGTGTTTTCAAACTCGAAGTGTTGGTTAGAGACTCGTACATGAGGGTAATTATAAGAAGAAAATCTCGAGTGAGCTTTACAAGAGTTGAAAATTATAATGAGGAATGAAGGCCTCCTCTAGACATTTTCTTTTTGATGCAAGGTTCCAACAGTTTCTACTTAATTGATTGATCTAGGAGTTCTTCTCGGGGATTTTTTTTTTCTTAAAAAAAAAAAAAAAAAAAAAAAAAAAGATATACGAAGTACTTCATAAAATCTTTAACATCGTCCCTTGGTAAGAAAAAGATGGCACCGAAGAAAGTTAGAAATACGGCCATAGTGGATCTATTCTATGTCGAATGAGCAAGACAGCAAGCCAACAGTGGTACAACTGTCCGTTTTTCGGCTGGGAAGATCAGTTCATCATCAAGAATAACTTTTCCACAGGGACTAGCTCTAGTGGATATTGACAAGATTGGTTAATTCAAGTCTGCTGATTAGCCAAACCTGACATTCACCTATCTGAAGAACTTTCAATCCCAAATCAGAGAAATCTTCATTATTTTTTTTTTTTTTTTGAAGACAAGAAATCTTCAGTATAAGTAATCATAACTTGTGCAATTCAACCTCAGTCCAATCGAGGTAACAAACACAGCTAAAGCCAATTAGCCATAATCAGATAATGGCTGTCATAATCAGCATGAGTACCTTACACACTAGTCATTCCTGCACATGGAACATACCAACAGGAAAAAGAAATTTCGATTCGAGGCGAAGTTGTGTCATTTCAAGGGTGTATCAGTAATGGGAAAGAGGAATACTGTTGTTCAAACATGACTTACAAATTGGTTCAAATTGAACTTACGTGCCTTAAAATTTCCAAAAAATGATATGCTACAGAAATTAAAGTAATGACCAACTAAGGCAAGTTGGCAACAGTGTAGTGTAAGAGGAAATAGGCCAGTAGGGTACACAACATCCAGATGAAATCTAAATATTCTCCTCATTGACATCGATAAGAACCTAGAGAGTAGAGACTACTGTTCAAAATAGACTTTTCAGTATTTCCTCTTACGAATCTTGAAGCTTGTTGACCTTATGACATCGTCATCAGTTTGGAGTGTTGCCTCGAGAGCAGAAATGGATTCAGGCTTAGTGAAATAGGTGAAGAGGAGGTAGATGCCATCCAAGTAAGTGTTGGTTTCTCCTGCTTTGTTCTTCTTTTTGATGCTGTAGGCTAGTGGAATCACCCCTCTGTTGAATACTTCTACATACATGGCTCCCCCGGCAACAAGCAACTGCAAAAGTTAAACAAGCGACCATGGTCAATAACACAACATGTTGATACCTCCTATAAGGCTTTAAGTTTAATGTGAGAGTGATCTAAGAGCTGAATAACTACTCTCACCCTTCAAACCTACATAATACTCGCTCGTTCTCACATTAAAGACCACATATCTATTTTAGGATGTCTAGAAATCATTGTCACATTTCATTATAATGGTCTGTAATTAGATCCCCCAACTAAGCAGTGGCTGAGAGTACAAAAAGGCAGCTCAAACAAAAGGGTTTTTGTAAAATCATGTAATCCATGTCATATCCTTAACTATGAGGAGTTGATCTGAATGGAGGAAGAAAGATTGACTCAGGATGGTGATTGGTGAACATGTTGGTGAACGCTTGATGATAATCTTTAAATCAAGTAGGACTAGATGTGAAACATCAGCAACAAAGAGATACAGATTCATTTATAAATCAAACCTTTTAAGAAATTAATGTGATGGAAAAATGGATTAGGAACACAAGCCATTGTAAGAACAATAGAAACTGTATGCAAATAGTCCATGTCCAACGTATATAAAACTAAGATTAGTTCATCCACAATGAAATTCCACCAGAAAGTCATTTCATATTATCTTTACATTCCTAATTCAATGTTTTGATCAGATCCAAGTCCTTCCAGTAAATAAATATAGCATCAACAGGAGAACTCACATCAACAGTGAGGTGTTACAAAATTCAAAAATCTTATCTAGGAAAATGACTTTTTCATTCTTAGGCTTTCCATTTATGTAATGTGGTTCAGTGGTTCTCCCACTCAATATTTAATAGTTGTTTTTTTGGTCTTTTTTGACAGGAAATATATAAACTATTGTTATGTTTACTATTACAGAGTATATTTCTGAGTAAGGTTCCAAATTTTAGATGGCATAGCCAGTGTTTCCCACCACAGCAGCACCAGTGCAATTCCAAGCTTAAAAAATATCTAGTATTAGAGTATATTACATACAGCATAAGATATTTTCCTACATCTAATATACCTTAATATCTCTAATCCAATAAAGTATCTAATTTACTCTAATATCTAGCTTTCCATGAAATGCAACTAGCCTAACTTAGAGTATATCCAAGAAGCTAGAGTCAAATGCCCACACAACAACGAAGTCAATACTTAAACATTACTCCCTCCCCTTCTCGAGTACCTTAAAAAGGCATGTTGGCCAAGATATAGAAATGCCTAAATGCGCTACGGCCTTTCCTCCACTAAAAATCCCAAGGAGAAAGCCACATTGACATGTCAATACAGTTAACTAGCTGCAAAGTTGGACAATAGATACAATCCCAAAGCATTGGAGCATTAGCATATTGCCTTGCAGTAAATACATAAACGTCGTGATAATGTATACCATAAAAAGTCTTCAGAGGGTGAATTTCAGAGTGGTACTAACTACTAATGAACAATGCTCTCTTAGCTCTCCTCCAGTAAAATTCATAAGAAAAAGGAAGACGCATTCAAATTCCCTCCTCCTGCCTACCCCACCTCCTCCCAAGTCCCAATCAGTGGACGAATTTACAGAGTCAAGGGAAGCCAAAGTCCCCTTTAAGCTTCCTAATGTACCTGTCAAAAACCATAGGTATGCTAATCTTTGCACTGATTAGTTATTATTCATACCCATCCCAGTCAGTGGATACGGTTACGAGGACAAGGGAAACCATAGTCCCCTTTGAGCTCCCTGTTGTACCTGTTAAAAACCATAGGTCTTCCAATGTCTTTCCTTAACGCAAATGTGGACTCTATGTGACTGGACCAATCAAGTCTATGCAATATATTTATGTAGCATACGATCAACTCAAAACTAAAGGGTAACACAAGCATTGAATTGGAAAAGCTAATATGAGAAGGCAAATAGTACGCCAAAATCAACCTTGATTAATCAGAGTTTATCCATTGATCATAACTTTATCCCAACTTTGAAAGTTTGAATTACTACTTAACTGAACCATCTCAAACTCCAAAAGCTTCAAGGTGTTCCTTATTTCCTTAAGACATTAAGATAACAAAGAAAATACATTAATCAATGCAAATTGCCTCCGCAGCCATAGATTTGAATTTGACCCATAAATAAGGAGATCTCACAACTGTTTCACAGTTAAAAAGATACTTCGTAATAATTAAAGAGAATTGGATGAGCCAACAAAGTAGCTCTGTGTGAAGATAGCAGGCTTAGGATGCAAAAGATCCTAAAGAATCAAAGGATGAATGGAGTTACCCAAAAAAAAAAAAAAAAAAAGGTATAGTCGGTTGGAAAGAATGAGAGAAAATTTTGAAAAATATCTTACAAAAGAGAGTGAGATGTATGTGCAAGTTAACAACAGTCTTTTGACAAAAGAATCTTAGACAATTTTCGGAAAGTTGGAAAATGTTATCGAGTCGTTTTTGTTACTTTCGTGAAATCAATGACAAAAGATCTAACAAGGTATCAGCTCACAAATTCAACCCAACGTAAGGTACTTTATGAGTTTCTGACAATTTTGCTATTTTAATTTAGTTCTTCTCAACAAGATTTAAGTCTAAAATCTAAATTGTCATATGCATTTGAAAAATCTTTGATCTGACTCTAAATCTCTTATGCAGTATGCTAAATTTTATCTGTTGTTTTCATTCAGCCAGATTTATGTCTGATTCTCTGGATGGTTCAATCCGGTTATAGAGGACGGGGGAGGGAGGGGCGGATGGTGGCGTGTGCCCTTTGCTCCACTCCTGGTGACCCAAATACAATGCAAGGGAAGCCAAGATATCAAACGGAGGCAACGACAAGCCTCCAATCTATGTGACTATGTCCAATATATCCATAATTTGATACCATACAAAAGTTACTTTCCTAAACCTTTCACTTAGGCCCCGTTTGGTTTGATGTAAAACATTTTCAATGAAAAAATAGTTTTCATGGAAAATTTATTTTAGAGAAGTTAAAAATAAGTTTTTCTTTGTTTGGTTCCATACAAGAAAAGTTATAGAAAAATTAAAAATAAGAGTGAAAATATGAGGATGGATGAGAGGAAAGTAAAAAGGACGTAAGAAGAAAGGAGAAAAATGTGGCTTCCCTTGTCTTGTAAGGGAAAATGTTTTCCATCACAACGTCCACAAGGATGCAATTTTTCACTATCAGGAAGATTGTTTTCCACCTTTTCACAAACCAAACAATGGAAAAAAAATAAAAAATAATAAAAAATAAAAAAAAAGGAAAATTATTTTCCATGAAAACATTTTACATCAAACCAGCTTTAGGCTTCACCATTTTTCCCAATTACCCGCTTCCTCTTCATAGCTTCGTTCCCTCCGCCCCAAACATATCTCATCCCAAAAGTTGCTGTAATGGGAATCAATGTTGTCATTTTTCATGAAAACATTTTGCATCAAACCAAGCGGAGCCTTAGGTTTCACCACTTTTCCCAATTATCCATTTCCTTTTCATAGCTTCATTCCCCCCACCCCCAACATAACTCATCCCAAAGGTTGCCGTAATGGGAATGAAATTATGTAAGTTATGGTTATGGCCGTAATCTATATATTAAATTTAGAGTTTTTTCAACTTTCATTCACTGCACTTTAAAGCTCCTTCCTTGCAATTCTGAGCCCATCTAATTTTAATTTTTTTCATTTTCAAAAAAAATTAAACTAATAACTGCCCATTATACTTAATATTATTTCATTACATTATCCAATAACTTATTTTTAGAAATCCAACTATTGCAAGGAATAATACATTCTAGTGAGAATGAATTTAAGTGTAAGCAGTCGTAGTCATTGTGTATTATTTACAACATAATAGACATGAAATGAAGCAAAGGAAAGCAAATAAACTACTACTCACACACATCAATTCATTCACCATTATCACCAATTATCCCTAAAAATAAAAAATATTAATAATAATCATTCACCATTATCACTAAAAATTAAAAACAATAATAATAATGCCCCCATGCAGGATCGAACTACAGACCTTCAGTTTACAAGACTGACGCTCTACCACTGAGCTATAGGGGCAACGTTAATCCCCACTTTCATCATCTAACTATTTCTACTAATCAACAATTAACCTCACTAAACCTCTACCCTAAAAACAATCCACAAAACTTCACCAAATTATCTATCCCCAAAATGCTCCAAACAAAATTCAAATAAAAATATAAATAAAATTGTACCTCTTCATATTTCTGGGTAAGAGTAAGACGCTCATCTTCAGTCATATCAGGTCTAAGAACTGCCATGGTTTCATACTTTCGGAGCCCCGGCGGACATTGGGGCTCCGGCTTATCTTCAACCGCTAACCCAGACGGCGGCGTTGACGGCGGGTCTTCGTCCAAACCACCGAAACCACCCTCGAAGAATGAACCGGAGAAGTCCAGAGATAGGGCCTTAACACATGGGCCGTAATTGGGCTGCTGGTGCTGGCGAGTGGGTTTCGGGTTCGGGTTGAAAGCGTGGGTGAAATTGATGTTAGAGGATAAGGGTTTGAGTTTGGAGATGGAGTGGAGGGGAGTGGGTGAAGAAGAAGGGAGTGTTGAAGTGAGAGAAAATGTCGCCATTGTTTTTGGGCTCTGCTCTGCTTCTTCTCTCTTTGAGATGGTCTGATAATGGATGTAGATAAGGAGCCTTTAATTTATTTACTTTTGTGAACTACTGTACTTTGACTAGGCTTGGAGAAGTGTCAATTAGGAATTTAGGATCGGGTTTATAGTAGTAAAATCGGATGGGGTCAATTTTAAATTTGAGTTCTACTAAGGTCTGTTTGGTAATTAGTTGTTAGCTGATTAATATAGCTGATTGTATTAACTGGTAATATAGCTGATTATACTAATTTATTTGACTAGCTGGTTGTAAATAGTTGATTATGTAAAAGTGTTTGGTAAATAGTTGTTTATTATTAGTTGTTTCGGTGTATTCAATACTCAAAAAGCTAATTATTCAATAAGCTAATTTCAAAAAGCTCTTTAAGCTCTAAAAGAGTTTTTTTAGTCCAAAAAGCTCTTTTAATTAGCTATTTGCCAAACATCCAAATTAGCTTGTTTAAAATAATCAAATCTCTAATAGTGCTCGATGAGCTAAAAAATTTCCAAAAACCTCTTTACCAAACAAGGCCTAAATTGTGTATCCAACTATCGATACAAGTCGAAATTTGAATTGATTTTAGTTTAGGACGGTTTCGGGTCAGATTAGTTTTTGATACCTAAAGCTTAGCACATATAAGTACTTTATGACCTTGCTTAAAGTAGTGTCTGGTGTGGTGGTTAGCATTTGACAAACTAGATTAAATAAGTGTTCGGCAAAATGGCAAGCAATGGATGTGGTACAGGTACCATTTGAGCATCTATTTTCAACATTAAAAATATGAAAAAATTGTAAATAATAATATAACCTTTGGCCCGTTCTTTTTAAATAATACTTCCTTTATATTATACATTAATATTACGCCATTTTGGGGGTGTTCATTATTAACAGGCAAAAACCGGTAGGTAACCTGTTTTTCAGGTTACCATGACACGTGTCGTTATTTTATTGGTTTTGTCAAATTTATTTTATTTTTTAAAATTTATTTAATATTTTAATTTTTAAAATATCTAAAATAATAAAAATTACTTTTATTATTATTATTATTACCTTAAAAAAAATCCACCCAACCACCTCCCCCATCGATTGGTAACCAGCAGCCCCCTTTCCCCCATCTCGGCGGCCGGCCACCGGCGATCAAGTCTCCCAGCGCCGACCAACCCCTTTCCCAGCATCCCCGACAACAACATTTGGATCGGACTATCGGCTATCGCCCCTCCCCTAAACACCGGACTTGTTATCTCCGTGACTGAGCACCCTACGTACCAGAGACACCGCAACCAAGCCGAAGCCCAGCCGCAGCCACGGCCAACTGCGCAACTTAGCGAATTGCCGAGCCACATCAGCCATCTTGGGCAGCAATTGAACCGTGCAACCCTTGCATGTTTCAGCCACCGCCCCTCCCTAAACGGCCGCCAACTCAGCCCAAATCCCCAACACGACACCCATCCCTGCCCCAAACCACCCCAAAAACCGACCCCCCTCCCCGAAACAACCCCCACTCTTGTTTTCCGGCCCCCATAAACCCTATTCCCCCAGCCAAAACCACCAAAAATCTATTTAATCTAGAAAACCTGAAACCCTAGAAAACGGGTTTTCTGGGTTAAACGAGTTTATGGTGGGGGATTCGATTTTTGTGGTGAGGATGGGTGTAATTTTTGGGGTCAACCGGCGCTGGGGGAGGCTAATCGCCGACGGCCAGTGATAAGTCGTGTTTTGTGCATGTTTTTAGTGTCTTTTTAGGTAGTTTTCGAGTCTAGATTTGTTGTTCATAGCTCATTTTGGCTTAATTTGGTTTGGTTGTGATCATATGGTGCTTTTATGGGTAGATTCGTTGTTTTTTATGTATTTCAGGATTGAGGCTATGTGAAGGTTTTACGAAGTTACGGATCTTGATCATAGCTTGCAATTCACTTTAAAGGCCAATGTTTGATGTTGAAGTCATTTAAAGCTAATCTCCAAATATACATGCCCATGTCACTCAGAGACATAGGCGTGTCATTGTGTTTTGAAGAGGCAGAAAGTTGAATTTGAAGTTTTATTTTAGGCATGCCCATGTCTATTTGAGGCACGCCCATGTCGAGTCGAGTGCTTCGAGCTAGCAGCTACGTGCTGAGGGAAGCATGGTCGTGTTGAATGCGGGCATGCCCATGCCTCGTCGAGTGAAGTTAGCTCAGAGAAACACGCCCATGTCAGAATTTGACATGCCCATGTCTTGCTGGAAGTTGAAGAAAGATCGATTCTGACTTTGGGCACGGGCATGTCCTGTGTGACACGCCCATCCCTAGTCGATTTTAGGTCGGTTTAGTCCGATTTATTTCCTTAATTAATCCTATCTTTTAGCCTTATTATAAATACTCTTTAGCATTATAATTTCATGATCTATTATCTTAGAACCCTAGTTTTCTCTCTAGACTTTATTTTCATTGTAATTCAAGATTATGCACTCAAGATTCTTCATTTATCTCTAGTAATTCAAGATTCGATATTTTCTTATTCTCTTTAATTCCTTTGATTGTTAATTATGTTTTTCTCAATTCTTGTTATTGTTTTCATTACTATGTGTGAGTAGTTCCCTTATTCCAAGATCTAGCGGAACCCGAATATGATAGATGCATGATTTAATTCTTTAAATTCTCTAATGATAATTGCAATTTATATGCTTAATTGATTATGCTCATGCCAATATTAGATTAGGGATAATTAGTATTGTTATTAATCCATTGTTTTAATCGCAACGGGAGTTGGGTTTTAACGGGTTTGAATAAATCAATTAAGGGTTTGAAGTTCATCACGGGAGTAGTTGAATGGATGATTAGGAAGTTAGAGTAACGTGCTCTTAATTTACATGATTCCACGGAAGTAGGCTTGATTGTGATTAGAGAAGCCATTTATAACTCCCCGGGAGAGACTGTTGGTATTATTTAGGGATTACTTTTCCTCGTTAATCAATTGAACTATATGTTAGGGGTAGAGCGACTATTGCGTTAATTGTATTCGTGATAATGCTTGATTTTGGATGTTTTTAGCATTTGATTTATTATATTATTTAGATTTAATCGCTTTAACTAGTCCTTTAGTTATTAATTCTCAATATTATTTTGGTTACTTGCTTAGTGATAATTTGAGTCTGTTTAATTAGTCAAACCATAATCTCTTGGGATTCGATCCTTACTTGCCTATCTACATAGTAGTGGTCTTGTTAGGTTATTTTTGTTAGGTACGTGACACGCCTATCAGTCGGCCGCTGGGGTGGGGCAGGGGGCTGCCGGTGGTTGGGTTTTTTTTTTTTTAATATTTTATTTGTTTATTTCTAACATTTTATTTGTTAAAAATAAGATTATTAAAAACTTAATTAGAATTTAATTAAAGGTTAAATAACTTTATAAAAAAAAATTAAAAAATATTTAGATCAATTACATGACAACACATGTCATGGGTAACCACAATAGGTTACAAATTTTTTTGCCTGTTAAAAATGAACACTACCCCCTAAAGGTTATAATATTAATGTCTAATCCAAAGGTTGTATTATTAAAAAAAAAAATGAGCTAAAGGTTGTATTTTTATTTCAAAAATAGTGGGGTAGCGTTTATCAACTATTGGTTACTTTTTTCTAAACAATATGTATGGATTTTATTGTATTTTGATATTATTTTGCCAAACACTCACAATATTATGAGCCATTACTTTGATAGTTAATCTTTACCCACTACTCCCTCTAATTTTTTTTTTTATTACTACGCTTTCTATAGTCATCCTTATTTTTTTAATGCAATTTATTTAAACGGAAATTCTCCACACTATTTTATTATATTTCTTTCATCACATAATCCTCGTCCCCACCCTACTCACATTTCTTTCATATTTCTCTTATTTCAAATCCCTTGTTTTTACATAAATTATTCACCCACTAGCATTTTTTTTTTTAAAACTCTGTATCATGTTTTAATTTCCCGACATATCTCACTTACCCAATATTTTAACAAATTCAACTCAACCGCATAAAATTTCTTGTCGGTGAAAGTGTTGCTACTAAAAAACGGAGGGAGTACTAATAGTACCTTTCGCTACCTTTAAATTTTCTGCTACTCGATCGCTAAAAGCTACTCTAATAGTTTTATAATATTTTATCCTATTTTATGCTTTTGTTTTTAAGGAATTCACCTTATCTTTTATATGAACACAGAGGACTAACTTTTAATAAATAATCCCCGGGCCAATTTGACCCTTACAATAATGTGTCTTTATATGCTTTTTAATTTAATAATTTTATAAAATATAAAATTACTAGAAAATAATCATTTCTCATATGCAAATACTATTCCTATATACTTGAAGGAAACTGATTTAGGCACAGCTAAAATTGATTTTACCACACCCATTGTGATTTGTGAGAGCATAGTTTTTATGCTCTTCTCACATGGAAGTGTGTCTAAATCATTTCCCACGATTGTAAAGTCATTATTTTTTTCAACTTTTAATTTAACCCTAAACCTTCAATACTCAAATCTTCAAACTCTACAAACATTGATTTTTTTTTTTTCTTTTTAATACACTATCAAAGAAAATCACTTAAGAGAAGGTATTAGATGCGGCAAGCCGCACCAAACAATTCGTGCGTCAAGTATATATGATATGCAATATTTGATATAAGATATGTATTATTTGATAGAGGATATGTACAACTTGGTGGAGGATATGTGTTATTTGATATAGGATACGTACAGTTTGTTATAGGATATATATTGTTTGTTATAGGATACGTAGTATTTGATAGAGGATATGTACAATTTATTTTTGATAGAGGATACGTACAGTTTGTTAGCGGATATGATGTAGTATTTGGTGGAGGATATGTGTTAGTTGATAGAGGATACGTACAATTTATTAAAGGATATGTAGTATTTGATGGAGGATATGTAGTATTTAATAGAGGATATGCACAATTTGTTGGAGGATATGTGTTACCGAATAGAGGATACGTAAAGTTTGTTGGAGGATATATATATTATTTGATAGAGGATATATACAATATGTTGGCTTACCTGTTGCTTTTGTTTGCTGATTTCATCCTTTTGTTGGCTGATATGTTCAATATGTTAGCTGATATCTATCTTTTGTTGACTGATATATTCCTTTTGTTGGCTAATATGTTCCTTTTGTTGGCTAATATACATAATATTGCATTCTATTATAGAGGATATCATCCAACTTATAGATGATATCATCCAACTTATTATAGATGATACAATCTAGACAATAGAATTTATTTTATAAAAATAATTAAAAGGTCAACAATGGCGGAACCACCATTAAAGGTCCCGTACTCAGCTCATATCTCAACCAAAATACATGCATTTGTTATCAAAACGCTCACAATTCAACATACAATCATACAGGATAATCAAATTCAACAATTATACATCACACAAGAAAGCCCCAAATCGATTTTTTTTTTTGGGCATTTTTCAAAATATATGAGAATCTCAAGCAATTATCAAGCCAATTCAAGTATAAATCATGGACAAATATAATCAACAATCAACGAGTTCCTCGTTGTCGACGATACCACCGCCAATAACAACGCCGCCGATGGGAGCGATCATTGGTATAAAGCAAAAACCCCCCGGACTGACGAAACATTTGGTCAGGCGGGACTAACGCAATAGTTTGTGATCACTTAATACTTCCTAATAAAGATGACTAGGAGGTTAGAGTGGTGCATATTCTCCGTGAGGGCAACAGGGCTACTGACTGGCTTGCTAATCAAGGGGTGGCTCATTCTTCTAGACTTCGTATTCTAGGTAGTGCTCCTTTGAAGCCTTGTAGGATTCTTAATGACGATGCTCAAGGTGTAGCATTTTCACGCTTTGTGCCTCCTTATAGTCTAGTTTATATTGCTTTTGTTGTTTGTTTTCTTCTTGGCATTTAGCCTCATTTGCACCCAAAAAAAAAAATGTTTAGTTTGTTAAGAAAATGTCAAATGAAGTTCACATGAGTTTGGAGCACAATAGCTTATAGCTCATCACATGAGCTATATTTAGGACAATAATTTGTATATAAGTACAATTATGTAACATACTTTATGGGCAATATTTGCCTATAAATAAGTTCACTATCTTGTGAACTAGTAGGGTAAGAAGAAAAACCGACATTCTCTAATTGCTCTTTTGCTCTCTTCCATCTCCATCATCATAAAATATACAATATCATAGTTACCTCTTAACACGTTATCAGCACCAGTTACTAGTCAGGTATATTTATACCTACTTCTCAAAATTATAACAAATAAATATTATCTACTTCTAAATGTTTTGAGGAGTATGCTCTATAGTTGCCCATATTTTGGGATCCTCTATACCAGAAACTCAAACATTTATTATATTATATATCTCAAAACAACGGTGAAAAATATCCTTACTTATGAATTTATTACTATCTTGCCTTGTTTTATTTATGTTGGTATCTTGGTTTATGTTTGATTCATACATGTTGATATTACATACTCACCTTCTATGTAAAATTTAATTTGCCTTTTATACTTATTATTTTTCTTTCTTTTACGAACTTTTTGTGTTTCTTTCAGTTTTCGAACCCATGATCTTTTATAGATATTAGGGCTCTCGAACCACTATGGCTTGCATTCCCAGTGTGATAACCTTTTACAATTATAAATACTTATATTTGAATCATAATTTTGCCAGTACATTAAACCATTATATGATATTTTTACAATTGTACAAAACAGTAACAGATAAACCTACCTCTATAAAAGGTATATTTTCCCCCGATTTTCACCACAAATCTCTTATCCTCTCTTTATCCAAAAATCACCCAAAAATTATTCACCCCTTCTTCTCCAATATGTTCCCCGACGGCGACCAAAACATCCAAAACACCCACACCTTCACCTTTGAGGAAGATTTAAAGAAAATAAAACAATATTTTCTCCTAATTACGGCGCTTGTAGTTCTGTTAGTAGCAATATTAATTTTTGTCATAATGTACAAGTGAAGTTTGTTTATTTTGTCGGTTAAAAGCATGTTTTGTTTTATTATGTTGTTTTGTTGTTTTAAATCATCATTGTATAATATTACCATTATTATTATAATTATTGTTACTACTATTGTTGTTGTCGTTTTGCTGTTTATACGACTAATATGATTTTTTTTGCATAGTTATATAATTACTCACAATAATAAACCAAGGGGGAGAAAGAACTATTTTATTTATGTCTTATTATTGTTAAAAAAAAATTTAATTATCATGTGTTTCATTAACAAACTAAAAATATGGAAGACTTAAATACATGTGATATACGTATGATTATAAACTAATTATCACGTAATTTGTTGTAGTTAAAATGGGAGATCTTGTGAAAAGACAATTCAGCATTCTAGATTTATCTGGAAAGAAATTTTTGGAATGGAAAGTGGATGCCATGATGAATTTAAAAGCTCAAGGGTTGGAGCATACTGTTAATAAAAGTCCCCCTGGTCAAACAACTGATACTACCACTTCTGCAATGACGGTTGAAAAACCCATTACCGAATAAGAAAAGGCAAAAGCCTTAGTGTTACTAAGGCATCATTTACATGAAGGCCTTAAAACTGAGTACATGATGGTTGAAGATCCCAAAGAATTATGGGACTGCCTTAATGAAAGATTTGGACACCACAAAAGGGTGCTCCTTCCTAAGGCATTATTTGACTGGACAAATTTACGGTTCCAGGATTTCAAATCTGTAATAGATTACAATTCAACCATACATGAGATAGTATCTATATTGAGATATTGTGATCATCCAGTCACCGATGAACAAATGATTGAAAAAACACTCACTACCTTTCATGTAAGCAACATACTGTTGCAAGAACAATATCGTGAAAGAGGTTTTAAGAAGTTTAATGAATTAATGAGTGTATTGCTTGTTGCGGAACAAAATAGCGATCTTTTGTTGAAAAATCATAATCTCAAACCAACTGGGTCTTTGGCCACTCATCATGAGGCAAATGCAACAAGTTCTTATCCACTCGAGGCAAATGCTGCACGAAGAGGTGGACGTGGAAATTACAATGGCCGTGGAAAAGGCCGTGGAAATTATCGCAGACGAGGCCGAGGACGTGGTAGAAACAATTTTCAAAGAAACAGTAATTTCAAAAATTTTGAAAAACAGAAGGGACAGTCATCAGGAAGCCACAAACAAACTCTTTCAAAAGGAAAAGACACATGTTACAGATGTGGCATGACAGTCCATTGGGGACGTACTTGTCGTACGGCCAAACATTTGGTAGACCTTTACCAGGCTTCTGTAAAAGGCAAAGAGAAAAATGCAGAAGCAAATTATGTTAATGAAGAAAATGCTCCATGTCCTACCCTTGATGTGTCCGATTTCTTCATGGACAATGCTGAAACTGGGAATGATTTCATCTTTGGAGAAAATAACAATGCTTAATTAACCCATCTACTGATGTAATATATACTACGTTTTAATGAATTTTCTGATATGTATTTTAAATGATTAGTCATGTACTCTTAATTTCTATCATAAATAAAAGTTTGTATGATATTATTCTAAACTAATCTCATATTTATTTTATGAAGATATGGATATACCCGAAGTTGGTTCCGAATATCATTGCCTTTTGGACAGTGGAACAACACACACTATCTTAAAGGATAGGAAATATTTTTCACAACTAAAGTTGTTTCAGGCAAATGTAAACACTATCTCCGGGTCAGCAAAATTAATTGAAGGATCTGGAAAGGCTTGTATAATGCTTCCAAATGGAACAAAATTGATGATCAATAATGCTTTATACTCGAGTAAATCTCGAAGAAATCTCATAAGTTTCAAAGATGTGCGCCAAAATGGCTATCATTTAGAAACAATGACAACGGGTCAAAAGGAGTATTTATGCCTTACGGCAGGAAAATATGGCAAGAAACACATTTATGAGAAATTGCCAGCATACTCTTCGGGGTTATACCGTATAAACATACGACCCGTGGAAATCAATATGATATCTAACCAGAAGTTAGATGACAAACATTTGATTATTTTATGACATGATCGTTTGGGACATCCAGCAACTGGGATGATGCAAAGAATAATAGCGAATTCAATTGGACATACAATAAGGAATGCCAAAATTCCTCGATCGGATGAATTAACATGCTCTGCAAGTTCACTTGGCAAATTAATAATAAGACCATCCATGAACAAAATTGCTATTGAATCTCCAAAATTCTTGGAAAGAATTCAGGGAGATATTTGCGGGCCAATCAATCCGGCATGTGGACCATTTCGATATTTTATGGTTTTAATTGATGCTTCCACACGATGGTCACATGTCAGTCTGCTTTCAAGCAGAAATGTTGTTTTTGCAAAATTACTTGCCCAAATTATCAAATTAAGAGCACAATTCCCAGATCATACAATAAAGAAAATAAGGCTCGATAATGCTGGGGAATTTACATCCCAAACATTTAATGATTATTGTATGTCAATTGGAATTGATGTTGAACATCCAGTAGCTCATGTCCATACACAAAATGGTCTAGCTGAATCACTAATTAAGAGATTACAATTGATTGCAAGACCATTATTAATGAGATCAAAATTGCCATCATCTGCTTGGGGACATGCTATAATACATGCAACAGCACTAATTAGATTGAGACCTACAACTTATCATAAATTCTCACCACTACAACTTGTTTGTGGTAGAGAACCAAGTATCTCACATCTAAAAATCTTTGGTTGTGCTGTATATGTTCCTATTGCTCCACCCCAACGAACAAAAATGGGTCCACAAAGAAGGCTGAGAATTTATGTCGGGTTTGAATCCCCATCTATAATTAAATATCTTGAACCATTGACTGGTGACTTATTTACGGCTAGATTTGCCGACTGTCACTTTAATGAAACAATATTCCCAGCCTTAGGGGGAGAGCAAGTGGACCCACACAAGAAAGAAATAGAACTTATTTGGAATGCAACACAATTGTTGATGTTAGACCCACGAACAAATATGTGTGAACAAGAAGTTAAGAAAATTGTTCATTTACAAAGTGTTGCAAATCAATTGCCTGATGCATTTGTAGACACAAAGAAGGTGACAAAATCACATATACCAGCAGAAAATGCCCCTGCACGTATTGAAATCCCAACTGGTAATAAGGCCATAGAAAATGAATCTCAGGCACGCAGAAAGCGTGGAAGACCACTTGGTTTAAAAGATTCTAAGCCAAGAAAATTGAAAAGATTGGATGGAATAGAAAATGAGACTAATAATGTTCCCCCGTCAGAAGGTCAAGAAAGACCAAATGTGGATGAAAGTAAAGAAAATGATGATAATCCAAAAGGGGACGAACAAGAAAACAACCCTACGGGAAATGAACAAGACGTTCAAAACGTCGATAACAATGAAATTTCAATGAATTACGTCTCTACCAAGACTCATTGGAATAGGAAAGATGTTATCGTGGATGAAATATTTGCAAATTCCATTGCAATCGACATTGTGTCCGATGAAAATGATGTTGAACCAAGGACAGTGGAAGAATGCCGACACAGGAGTGATTGGCCAAAGTGGAAGGAGGCAATGCTGGCTGAGTTGAAGTCACTTGAAAAACGAGAAGTATTCGGAAAAATAACTCTTACACCAGCAGGTGTAAAACCCGTTGGCTACAAATGGGTATTTGTGAGAAAACGTAATGAGATAAATGAGATAGTTAGATACAAGGCAAGACTTGTAGCCCAAGGATTTTCTCAAATTCCAGGGATTGATTATGAAGAAACATATTCTCCAGTGGTTGATGCAACTACATTAAGATTTCTGGTAAGTTTGACAGTCACAAAAGGACTGCAAATGCGATTAATGGATGTAGTGACTGCGTATTTGTATGGGTCACTCGATACGAACATTTACATGAAAGTCCCCGAAGGACTAAAACTACCAGAAAACCACAAGCCTAGACAACTGCCTTCCATAAAACTAAAAAGGTCACTTTATGGATTGAAACAATCTGGAAGGATGTGGTACAACCGTCTGAGTGAATACCTTATGAGAGAAGGATTCAAAAACAACCAAGTTAGTCCCTGTGTTTTCATAAAGCGATCACAATCAGGATTTGCTATCATTGCAGTTTATGTTGATGATTTAAATATCATCGAAACCCCAAATGAACTCGAGAAAACTGCAAAATACTTGATGAAAGAATTTGAGATGAAAGACCTTGGGAAAACTAAATTTTGCCTTGGACTACAAATTGAGCACTTGAGTCATGGCATTTTTGTCCATCAATCAAACTATACAGAAAGAGTTTTGAAATGTTTCTTCACGGACAAAGCAACCCCAACCAACTTCCCAATGGTTGTTCGTTCTTTGAATATGAAAAATGATCCATTCAGACCCCGAGAAGAAAATGAAGAGATTCTGGGTCCAGAAGTACCGTACTTAAGTGCAATTGGAGCCTTAATGTACTTAGCTAACAATACTAGACCCGACATAGCTTTCTCTGTGAATTTGTTAGCCAGGCACAACAATGCACCAACATATAGGCATTGGAAGGGAGTTCGACACTTACTCCGGTACCTACGAGGGACACAAGACCTTGGTTTATATTACCAACCAAAACAAGATGCTGCTCTCATTGGGTATGCAGATGCTGGATACTTATCAGATCCTCAAAATGCCAAGTCACAAAATGGATATGTATTCACTTATGGCGGCACTGCAATATCATGGAAATCAACAAAGCAGACATTGACCGCGACATCATCAAATCATGCAGAGTTGATAGCCCTCTATGAAGCAGGACGGGAATGTGTGTGGCTGAGGTCGATGATCAGTAATATCCAAAAGGAGTGTGGAATGAACGCAATAACAGAAGACCCAACCATCATCTTTGAAGACAATACAACATGTATCGCTCAAGTAACTGAAGGATATATTAAGGGAGATAAAACGAAACATATTGCCCCAAAACTGTTCTTCACACATGATCTGCAAAAGGACGAGGAAATAAATATCCAGCAAATTCAGTCTTGTGAAAATCTTGCCGACCTTTTCACCAAATCACTTCCTTCCAAGAAATTTGAGCAATTGGTTCACAAAATTGGAATGCGACATCTTCGTGATCTATGCTGAAATCAGGAGGAGTATTATATGCACTGCACTCTTTTTCCCTTCGATCAGGTTTTTATCCCACTGGGTTTTTCCTGACAAGGTTTTTAACGAGGCAGTATATCAAAGCATATAATATTTTTCTTTGAAGCAACCCATACTCCATTTCATGCGAACTTCAAGGAGGAGTGTTAAGAAAATGTCAAATGAAGTTCACATGAGTTTGGAGCACAATAGCTTATAGCTCATCACATGAGCTATATTTAGGACAATAATTTGTATATAAGTACAATTATGTAACATACTTTATGGGCAATATTTGCCTATAAATAAGTTCACTATCTTGTGAACTGGTAGGGTAAGAAGAAAAACCGACATTCTCTAATTGCTCTTTTGCTCTCTTCCATCTCCATCATCATAAAATATACAATATCATAGTTACCTCTTAACATAGTTTGCATTATCACATGTAGAATTTCATTTTAAAATAAAATTTTTCACATTTTCGTTTTTACTCTCGTTCAGTAATTGCTTTGTTTCAAATAATTGACACAGTTTACGGTCAAAGTTAATACACGAATAATTTAAAAAGTCAAGCTGTATTAATTATTCTAACAAAGTAACAAAGGGAGTAGCTTTGGTATAAATAACCCAAAGAGCTAAAGTACAGCAAAATAAGTGGCTTGTTGGTAAAGAAAGGAAGAACTGAGTTTCAGAAATTGAAGAAAGAGCGAAACTCAGAAAAGAGGAGAGAGAAATTTGCAAATTCAGTAACAATGGATCCCAAACTCACTGAGATTGCCCAGACCTTCGAGCGTTTCAAAGCTGCTTCTGTTCGCAATGATTTCGACACTTCCACTCGCCTCCTTTCTCAGCTTAAGGTTTATTTCCTCTCCAATTTAAACCCTAGATCCTTAATTTCCTTCATTGTTTTGTGAATTCATTCAGTTACTATGTTTTATTTAATTCACGAGATTTTGTGGAAGTTTTGTTCAATTTGCTACTTGTTTGCTCCATTTTATCGTGTTTTTAGGGTTTTATTATGTTTAAATGCGGCATTATTGGTAGATTTCGGGTTAATTTTGCTGTAAGTGATGGTTTATTGATTAAAATTAGTTGCAATGTTGAATTCGAGCGCCGATTATCTCGATTTGTGATGATAGGAAGCTTTCATTTTGTATTTAGGATCGAAGACTGGAAATTGAATTTTTAGTGTTTGTTGAAATAATTGATGTCGAATACTGATGGTAGATGAAGGAATTATAAATTATAGGTTGATATAGATTTAAGCGAAGTGTATTGAATTGATTTGCCTCTTTTCACTTCTTCTCTGCCGATTGGAGGCTCGAGAATAACATGCAAAACAAGAAAAAGAAGTTGGACCGTGCATTTTTTAGATTCGATTGTGGATGAGATAAAGAATACATTATGGAATTTAAGAGAACCCTAATTCTTAGTCTAGTTTAATTCTTTCTTTTATGTGAGGTGCTGTTGCCTGGGATGTTGGAGTTATTCCATCAATATTATGGCATGCTTCTTAATGACTAATAGAGAGGAACTTTATGAGTAGTTTTTATTATATTGCTTATGTTGATAGTATTTACAAAGTATGGATTGCTGAACGTGGTGATCAAGCGGTAGTCCTTTCTACTCAATAACATTAGTTACTTGATTGATAGCAAAATAGAAGGGAAATGAAGGAGAGTGAGAGAGAAGGATAGGGAGGAGAAAGAAAGAGAGGGAGAAACAAAAACTCCATTTTCATTTCACTCCAAATCTCTCCAATTTTGGAGGGATAGTTTTAATTAAAAGCAAAGAGAAATATGGATTTCTCCAACCCCTCATCCAAATTCCCTTCCCTCTCTTTCTCTCAATTCCTTCTTATTCAAACAAAGTGTAAACATATGTATTTTTCTTGTGTCAATTTTGCATATACCGAGTAATACATTAGAAATTTGATCTTTAGTGTAGGTTGAATGCTCTAGGCTATCACACACAGCTGGATAGAGGAGGTGGGTAGTCTTTTTATAGTTAATATTAGATGGAAAAAAGGCAGCACTAAAATTTAAGAGAACCTTATCTTTTGGTCTAGATCTCTTAATTTTCAAATCCTCGAGTACCTACATCACTGCATGGTATTTTTAAAGGAAAGGAAGAGCATAAGAGATATTTCAATCAAGTTATGGGGGAATCTCAAGTTCCATATATTGTTAGCAAACTACTTTAAAGCATGTTTCCGCTGCCTAGATTTTTTATTAACTGTGAATGTTGACTTTGTTCCTTAACCATTGTGGCATGCTCCTTTAAGACTAAAAATTGAGGAATGTGCAGTTATTTAGAAGAGCATATGTTTCATAGTGTTCTTGAAATACGATTGATGATCATGTAGGTCATTTGTGGTAGTCCTTTCTTCATCAAATAAGATTAGCTGCGTGATTGGCATGATTGACTTAGTTTGTGTATTTGGTTTGTGACAAATTTACTTGTGTGTTGCAGGTATCACTGACAGAATTCCGAAGCCTTCCTCCATTGTTTGAAGCAACACCAAATGCTATTCATGAATTGAGCTTAGCAAGTAACTCTCTTGTCCTTATTGTGTTCATCTTTCACCTTCAATGTTGCGACATATAAAGTATTCTCATCTTATTCTCTCTTTATATTTGATCTTTTGGTCATTTACATTTTTTTCTTGATTGTTTGATAATCTTCAGGGGATATCTATGAGCATGCTGTTGTTTTAAGTGTCAAGATGGAGGATCAGGAAGCATTTGAAAGGGATTTCTGCCAACTGAAACCTTACTACACTGATGCCAGGTAAATTGTCATCTGTCTGCAAGGCAAGATTTCTTCAAGTGCTAGTGTTAGGTATACCCTAGATATGCAAGTAATGAAAACCTCTAGTCTTTGAATTGGGTTTACATGGGAACCTCCCTTGTGCTTTGACACTTAGGATTAACCCTCCTATTTGGTCTTCCAATTCTTTGATTGTCAGCAAAGATATAAATCTTTTTACATAGTTGTGTACTTGTGTGTATCTGTACACCGGATTGTGGTTTCAAATTCTGACTTTGTGCCAAATTATTGAGGCTCCAAAGAAATCCTTGTAAACCATAAAATTTCACCTGCAATATACAAATAAAGAGGGAAGGAAAATATACGGAAACCATTATCTTCTTTGTCATGCTGTCTTACCTGATAAAAAAATAAAGTTAGGGAAAGTGGAAGAGGTAGCAATTCATATTCAGTAGCATAATGTAAATATTTGAGGCCTTTGTTTGAGAAGTTGGTACTTGGTAGCTGTTGAAACCTAAGAGAGTTTACAATACTTGTTTGATGTACCGGGGGGGGGGGAGTGCAACTCCACCCCTTAAGTTGAGGTGCAAAAAGTGCACAACTACTTTTTGCGGTAACATGCATGGAATTAAAACTCACCCGTTCCGTTCTATAACGGCCGCTTTGTAACGGGTTTGGGACTTACCGTTCCGCGAAAAGCCGTTATATAGCGGCGCATTGAAAATCACACCTAACTCGCCCCAACGGCTGTTACGTAATGGTAGAACGGGGTTATATAACCGTTCTATAATTGTAGCGGCCATTGAATGTAGAAAATCCATCTTCACTGTTTGCGAAGAACAGAAAGCCAAAAGAAGAAGATAGGTTAAAGGGGGGAAATAACAGATTCGACATAGGTTCGAAAATAAAACCCTAGATCTGTAAGTTATCAACTAGACTAGCTATAAAAGGAAGAAAAATATTGGGGCTTCAAGTCGTGGGAATTAGGCGAGCTGAAAGCAGTTTACACTCCGGCCAAATTTCGTTCCCGGTGATGGCTATTTGTAGGTCTTATTTTCTCTCTCCTCCCTGATGCGGCTGGCAGCTAGCTTCCTTGCTTGTATCCTCTTTTCTACCTTATAACTTTTGTTATCACGTGGCCTTCTCTCAATTCTTTCTTTCTTTTTCTTTTATTTTTATTTGCAGTTTGAAGGGTTAGCCTTTTCTTTCATTAAAATCTGTTTGGAGTACTATCTTATGCTCACTGTAGCTCTTATTTTATTTGAGTGTAGCAAAAAGTAAAGCTCAAATAATGTTAAAATAATTTATCAATGCCATATCTCATATATTGGGCTGTATTTAAAGTAGTTTTGGCAATAATATTGTATAAATTAAAAAAAAAAAAAATTTGAATTTAAAAGCTTAAAAATGACTTATGTGAAGGTTTTGAAAAAAAATCACGCCGTGAAATCCGCGATCCGTTCTATTTGACCGTTACAAGCCGCTTCCGTGACAACGTGTCCGTTACCGCAAAGTCGCAAACGCGACCGCGACCGCGATTTTTTTCCATGCTAACATGGGTTGGCTTGTCACTTATCTGGTTCTTTTTGGCCAACAACTTGGCACTGTCTGGTCACACTTGATGTGTGTTTTTTCTATAAGGCAAAGATAATATTGTAGGCTAGGAAATTCAGGCCGCCTTGAGTCAACTTGCTTGCCATATACTGTGAAATTTGTGACTGCTTATTTTAGCAAGTCTGCAATGGAATTTGTCACCCTACTTAGTGGTATTGCAACAGTCTTACAACCCCAAGAGAATATTTCTTTTTGAATAATTTTCATTGCTCCTGAAGTCTTTTTATCCAAATGGTCTATCGCTCTATCCAGGGAGAATAACTCATTGAATGACTTAACAAGGGAGTCTACCCACCTTCAAAAGCAAACCTGAAAAGGAGTTATTTAGGAATTAAATTACTTGTTAAAACTTGTGGGGGGGGGGGGGGGGAACACCAATTGAGTTGATCATCCTTTAACAAGTCATATTTATGCAACTGGGTTCTGATATAGTGGGTTAAGTTAATTGGTATTTCTAAAATTCCTCTAAGGTCACAAAATAGAATCTAAAGTCATTTCTTTTGTTTCACAAATTCTTTTGTACCAATTTAATAATTTTTTCTTGAACATTTACAGACAAGTGCTGACTTATTTTCTTTTTTTTTTTTGGGTCAGGGGTCATATACCACAATCTCCACAGGAGTACCCAATCTTGGGTCTGAACCTGTTAAGGCTTCTTGTCCAAAACAGAATAGCAGAGTTTCACACTGAATTGGAGTTGCTTTCATCTACCGCCTTGGATAATCCTTGTATTAAACATGCTGTAGAGCTGGAGCAGTCCTTCATGGAAGGAGCATACAACCGTGTTTTAAGTGCTAGGCAGTCTGTACCTCATGAAACTTACGTGCACTTCATGGATTTGTTGGCCAAAACTGTGAGGTATTTCCGCTTGTATGACACTGTGTGATTGTAAATTTGTAACTTTGCCTCTATTTTATTCTTGTATGGGGTGGCATTCTATGTCCTTGCTATGCTTCTTGGTATTAATGCATTCTCTGTAAATGCAGAGATGAAATTGCTGGATGCAGTGAAAAGGCATATGATTCTCTTTCATTGAATGATACTAAACAATTGTTGCTATTTTCTTCTGACAAGGATTTGCTCGAGTATATCAACGAGGTAAGCATAACAGACTTGTGGTTGACTGTTTTTCCATCTACTTATTTTCGGCCCCGGGGGGTGGGGGGGTGGTTGCTGGGGACAGATGATTTGTTATTCCCCCTTTAAGAAGCTCAATAGATTGAGAAGGACTGGATAAGATCAGAGCTGATGCGTGATTTCTGCCACTATTACACAAACCAAATGTTTGAAGAACTTGAACCAGCAACTTTTGTAAGGGGAAACTATTGTATGTAAGCCGTGTTCCATGAAAAGATTGGCTGTGATAGTGTCTGCTACATAGATTGAAAACTTTAGCCATTTGAATGCTGCAGATTCTAATTTGCTCTTGCATGATTCTCCTATTTGCTGAATGTTAAATTGTTAGTATGAATTCTATCCACTTGAATGCTCTTCCTAATTTTGTGCTGTCCTATTTTGCACTTCCATTTATCTGTTTGAGTAAATACTTCCTCCGTTCTTTTTTACTTGACTCGTTTTGACTTTTACACTATTCATCACTCCTCCTTTGACCGTCTTTTGTGAATAATATATAAGGAAAAACATATTCATGTAGGATTTTTTGAATTCGTCTCAATAAGTACTATCATTATATATAACTTTTATAATTTTTACTTATGGAGAATTAAAGTTATTAATCGTTAAAGTTTTCATTGGCAAGCTTGATAAAAAAAACAGGTCAAGTAAAAAAAAACAGAGGAAGTACAACTCTTTCTAACCAAAAATCTACATGTCGCTTTCAGGAACATCCTGACTGGGAGATCAAAGATGGATGTGTTTATTTCCAGAAGGCAAAAGAATCTGCACCATGCAAGGAGATTCCATCTCTGCTACTTATCAACCAAACTCTCAGTTATGCTAGGGAACTCGAGAGGATCGTGTAGTGGATTAGCTTTAAACAATTCTATATCCATTGCAGCAATTGATGCAAAGATGTTTTAATGCACCACCTACTACTTCCTGTAGACAGGATTAATTGAGCCTGAGAAGGTGCATATGCTCACATGCTGGCCGAAGTGATTTTAATTTTGATTTTAGCATTGCATTGAAAGGTCTCATGCAGTAACAATTAAAATTGGCATTTAACCTTTTTGTTGTCTACTTTCTTAAGATCTCTTTGCTCTTTCAAATGTTTTGTGATTTATCTCTTTTCAATTGTGTTGCCAAGATTTAATCTGAAGATACCTAGTAATCTAGTATTTTTGTCGATATTTGTTTTTGTTTAACCATCCATGCCTATCATTGGGTGTAAAATTGCCCAAGCTTGCTTGCTAGATCAAAGAATAACTGGATATAAATGCTTAATGAAAAACAAGATACCGCGTATTTTAGAGTTGAGGAATTTTCTTAAATAATGCATTGGTATATAATCTGGAGATGGTTTGAAACCCAGGTTTTGCGTACTGCAAGTCAAATACTTTTCCTTTACTAACTATACTTTCTTTTTCTTGCTTTATTTTTGTTTTTTGGAAACCAACTGTAATCTCAAGGGATGTTCCGAAATATCTTATCCAAATATCCGACCTAAAATTTCAGATATCTGATCCGGTTTTAAGATTTCGGATATTTCGAATTGGATATCCAAAAAAAATTCGGGTTTTCTAAAATCCGGTGATTTAATTCGAAAATCTGATTATTCAATCTGAAAATCCGGATATCCAAAATTTTGGATATCCGAATTTTCGAATCGGATCGGATATCCGAAATTGAACAACCTTTCTCAACACCTTCGCTTTGATGTTAAATCATAAACATTAGTAAAGTGAATAGCTAAAAAATGGTAAGTTACGCAAGACCAGCTATAATAACTCATTGCAAACTCGCGTTAAATTCCCAAATCGAAACTTGGGCAGTCCAATGCTATATTTGACTTTTCAGTGTTCACAGCTTTCGTTTTCTTCGTGCCAACCAGATTACCAAACCATTTTGACATGTCTCTGGTGGAAGCTGTTTGTTCCTTACTTTCTGGGTCTGTCTTCAACAATTTTGTAGAAGGCTACACAAGAACATAAAATAGGTAAGTGTTGAATTGACCACCTTAGATTTTGATGATTGACTTACATAAAACAAACTTTGACTAACGACGTTTATGAGTCTTGGTTAATACAGAAGATTCAGGTTTGAAGTAATATGTTTCGGAGTAGGAACAACAAAGTTTGGAAGACTTGATGATGAATGCAAGCTTTCAAGATGTCCTCACAACTCTATATTCTTAGTTACTCAGTGTACGAACTTAAGAAACAAAAGTGTTGGAAGGAATTAAGAAGAAACTCGAAGTTCCTGAAGTTCCTGAAGGAACTTGACGAATGACTCAGAAAGTTTTAAACGAAAGTTTTAAAACGGTTTTCAAAACCCTTAATTTAAGGAAGTGATAAAAATCAGTTTTGAAAAAGATTTAAAAAGATTTTATAAATAAATAAATAATTCATTAATTTAAAAAGATAAGTTTTAAATTAATTAATTATTTATCTTTTAATTAATAAATAAATAATTATCTTTTTGAATAACTGATTTTTTTGACTCGGTAAATACTGGCTCCTAGTATTAAGGAGAACGTTGAACTTGGGAGTCAAGCTAAGGAAATCATGTTCCTAAATTTCCTCTGCCTACATCCCAACTTCTCAGTCAAAGAGAACGTGGGATTAAGGGGGAAGTGGGAATTTGATGGAAGCTTGAATATTCTCTTTATAAAAATAAATCAACGTGGATTTTTGAAAGTGTGGAAAAACAATCTTAAGTATTCTGAGCATAGAGTTTCAAAGTGTTTAAAAGAGAAGTTTCTTCCATCCTTAGTCTCTTAACTTCTTTAGGAAATACTTGTAATCATTGTGTAATTGGGTTTGGGTTGTGAGAGTTGTAACGTGTGAGACTTGAGAGAGTTGTTTACATTGTACAAGTGATTCGGAGTAGAATCACAAAGTGTGAGAAACTGTGATTGAGGGATCACAGTTGGGTAACTTGAGTTCCTCACGGAACTTGAGTCTAGGCAACGTATTAGTGATTGTAAATCATTTTTACATAGTGAATTTATTCATTGCCTATCTCAGTGTCTTTTCTCTTAGTAGTAGATTTAATTCCGCAAAATTTACCATAGTCTACATACACTACAATTCACCCCCCCTCTTGTAGCATACATTGTTCTATCAATTGGTATCAGAGCAAGGAACTCGGAAAAGCAGGAAGCCCTGTCGAGTCAAGTTCCTGGAGGAACAATGTCGAAGGACGAGAGACTAGCTGAAGGTTATTCTACACAAAGACCTCCACTCTTCAATGGGAAGTACTACGCCTATTGGAAGACGAGGATGGAGATGTTCATACAGTCCGAGATTTATCAAGTCTGGCGAGCTATCGAGGTAGGAGATTACGAGGTAACAAAGACCAATGCAGAAAACGAGGTAATTCCTAAACCTATTTCTGAATACGATAGAAGCGACTTTGAGAAGAAAGAGATTAATGCTACTGCTAAAAAACTCCTAGTTTGAGGTTTAGGGCCAGATGAACACACTCGTGTTATGGTATGTAAAACAACAAAAGAAATATGGGATTTACTAGAAATAACCCACGAAGGAACTCATGAAGTTAAACGTTCTAAAATTGATATACTGCTTTCTAAATATGAACGTTTTGAAATGGGTTCAAAAGAAACTATTCAAGAAATGTTTACTCGTTTTAAAAATATTACTAATGAATTAGTTTCTCTTGGTAGAGTTATTCCTATGGATGAACAGGGACGCAAAATTCTAAGGAGTCTTCCTGAAGATGAACGGTGGAGATCCAAAGTGGCAGCTTTGCAGGAATAAAAGGACTTTACAACTTTCAACCTTGAACAACTTGCAGGTTCCTTAATAACTCATGAGCTTCACCTATCAAACAAAAGCCAAGAAAGTTCAAAGAGCCGAGGAATTGCTCTAAAGGTTGTCCAACCAAGTGAAGAGGATTCCGAATCTGGAGAGGAAGAAGCTGCCATGCTAGTCAGGAAGCTAAAAAAGTTGTACCGCAACAAAAGGTTTGGTGACCAAAAGAAAAGGAACTTCGAGAAAAACCAATATTCCAAGGAAACTGGAGGATGCCACAAATGTGGGAACACAGATCACTTCATCAAGGAATGCCCTCTCTGGGAATCAGAAAAAGGAAAAGGCAAAATGAAGGAACACGGAAAATCTAATACTCCAAACTTTTCAAAATCTGATTACAGGAAAGCCATGATAGCTGCGTGGGGAGACACAAGTTCCGAGGATGAAGAAGAATCCACGGAAGAAGAGACGGCAAACCTGTGTTTGATGGCTAAACATAGTGAGTCTGCTAAAAAGTCAGAGGAGGTAAATCTCGAACCTAAATTTCTGAAATCTCTGTCAAAAGACAAATTAATTTCTTTGCTCATAGAAACTTTGGATGAATATAAAGAAATATGTCTTAAACTTGGACAAAATGAAAAAGCTCTAGAAATCTATAAGGATCATATGAAATATTTGAATAGTTCAAGAACAGATGTTCAGGGAAGATTCTTTGATTTGCTAGATAGAAACTCTATGCTAAAGGAAACATTGGAAAGAGTCAAAAATGAAAATATCATGTTAAATATTGATTTGACTCAGTATAAATTGTTATGCACTAACATTGATTCTAATAATGTTCTTCAATTGCCTTTAGTAACCTTTAATGATGATCTTGAAAATTTGAAAAAAGAATTGCAGGTTACTAAAGACAAAAATGAATCCCTTGAAAAGGATTTAGAAAGAGCTAGAAACAACAAAAGTGCAATCCACATGGGAGTTCCAAAGTGGATATCTGAAGCTCAAACCAGAAGGACAGAGGGTTTGGGTTTCAACCACAAAAAGAAGAATAGTGGTAAAAAGAAAAAATACGTGGAACTCCCTAGTGAGACTGTGTGTTCCTTCTGTGGCAAGTCAGGACACAAAGATACTGATTGCAAAAGAAAGGAACTTAAGTCCACTAAAAATATAGCTTATGTATGGCAAAAGAAAAATGAGTTTGCTGTATCAACAAAGGAACCCATGAAAGATGGGGTTCCTGAATCTAACCCTTAGTTTCTTTTGCAGATCGTAGTGAGGGGGAACAACCAATGGTACCTCGATAGTGGTTGTTCCAAGCACATGACAGGAGATAAATCAAGATTTCTCTCACTGACGGCCTATACAGGAGGAACAGTGACCTTTGGTGATAACAAGAAAGGCAGCATTGTTGCCGTAGGAAAAGTTGGAAGGTCAAGTTCCCAAGCTATTGATAATGTTTTTTTAGTCGAGGGCCTCAAACACAGCTTATTAACCATATCACAATTTTGTGATAAAGGAAACTCTGTAAGTTTTGATTCTGAAAAATGTAGCATCATTCAGAATGACACTGGGAAAGTTTTGCTGGAAGGAACTCGGAAAGGAAACACTTATACAGTGGATCTCAATACAGTTCCGAGGAATAACTTAACTTGCCTCAGTGTCATTGAGGATGATCCTTTACTGTGGCATAAACGTTTTGGTCATGCAAGTTTCTCTTTGATTGATAAGTTAAGAACAAGGAACTTGGTAGAGGGACTTCCTTCAATCAAGTTCCTACATGACAAAATTTCTGACGCTTGTGTGAAAGGAAAGCAGGTCAGGACATCCTTTAAATCCAAGAAGATGGTGAGTTCCACAAAACCCTTAGAGTTAATTCATATGGATTTATGTGGTCCTATGAGAATTCAAAGTAGAAGTGGAAAGAAGTACGTCTTAGTAATTGTTGATGATTATTCTAGATTTACATGGGTTATTTTTATGTCTAGTAAGGATGAGACTTTTGACGAGTTTGTTACATTTTCAAGGAGAATTCAAAAGTCCACAGGTCATCAACTGATACACCTTAGATCCGATCATGGCACTGAATTTGAGAATTTTAAATTTGATGATTTATGCAGGGAACAAGGCTTAAGTCATAATTTCTCAACTCCAAGAACTCCTTAGCAAAATGGAGTTGTGGAAAGGAAGAACAGAACCTTAGGAGACATGGCTCGAACCATGTTAATAGCCAGCGATCTTCCAAGGAACTTCTGGGCAGAAGCCGTGAATACAGCCTGTTATATTATAAATCGTGTCATGCTAAGGCCTATATTAAATAAGACACCCTATGAACTGATGAAAGGCAGAAATCCGAACATATCTCATCTTAGAGCATTCGGTTGTAAATGTTTTGTACATAATAATGGTAAAAGAAACATAGGGAAATTCGATGAAAGGAGTGATGAAGCCGTATTTCTTGGATATGCTACTAACAGTAAAGCGTATAGAGTTTACAATAAACGTACTATGTGTGTTGAGGAAAGTGTGCATGTTATATTTGATGAAACTAATCCACTTCCATGTACACAGGAACATGAGAACTATGACTTTGAAATTGGTCTAGTACGTTCTCAAGAACAAGAAGATGTAATAATTCCAAATAAGCAGCCAACTCGAGTAAATGAAAATCATGAAAATCCGGAGAAGGAACTCGACATACTGACTGAAGTTCCTTCGACAGAACAGCCTCAGATTGAAGAACCTGCCGAGGAACCAATAACACAAGAGGAAATCACTGAAGAAGAAGCAACTGGCTCAGAAAATAAGAATAGTCGAGTTACTATCCAAACCTTCCAGCCCAAACCTTGGAAGCACCAAAAGTCACACCCACTGGACAAAATTATTAGTGACTTATGCAAAGGAACTCAGACTAGATCGCAAATGAGGAACTTCTGTGCCTTCAATGCTTTTCTATCTACTTTGGAACCTCGCAACCATAAAGAAGCCTTAGAAGACCCTGACTGGATTATAGCCATGCAAGAGGAACTTAATAAATTCAAAAGAAATCAGGTTCCAATCAAACCCCAAAGAATCGCATCTAACAGCCGTCAAGAGAATACTGAGATATCTCAAAGGAACTGACGACTTGAGTTTATTCTACCCAAGAAGTGACACATATGATCTTATTGGATTTGCCGATGCCGACTATGCTGGGGATTTGGTGAATAGAAAAAGTACATCAGGTATGGTCCAATTCCTAGGATCTTGTTTAGTTTCTTGGAGTTCCAAGAAACAGAATACAGTTGCTCTATCCACAACAAAAGCAGAATACGTAGCAGCTGCTGCATGTTGCTCACAACTGTTGTGGATAAAACAACAATTACGTGATTTTGGCATAGTTCTTGAATGTGTTCCAATATACTGTGATAATACAAGTGCTATTTGCATATCAAAAGATCCAGTACATCATTCACGTGTAAAGCATATTCATGTTAGGCATCATTTTCTAAAAGACAATGTGGAAAAAGGCTCTATTAAATTAGAATTTGTACAAACTGAATATCAAATTGCTGACATTCTAACAAAGCCTTTGAGTAGAGAAAAATTCGAAAAGATGCGATTGGAACTCGGAATGATAAGGCTGAATTGAGCAGTTCTTCTTGGAACCCCAAGGTATGTCTTAGTGAAACGACTGAGAATTGTTATATATAACCTTGGTGTGAAAAATATAATCTCGAATCTTGCAATGAAAGAGTGTGTAATTCTAATAAGTATGTGATCATATGATTATGTTGATGCAGAAGACAAATTAAGCCATATTATTTTCCAAGTTCCTTTTTGTAAAGCTCTGTACATGTCAACCAGTATTTTACTTTGAAGTAACTTATTGGAATTTTTTTTCTTTCGTAATTTTTAATTTTCTTTATCTTTCAATTTTTATCTTTTTATTAATTTTATCTTATAAATTTCAAAACAACAAAAAGATTTTTTTATTTTCTCAATTAGATTTTATCTTATTTTTTTATCTTTATCTTTAATTCTTATTTTATCTTAATCATTGTAAGTAAATCACAAAATCCTTTACCTTACCCCACTAAACTCTTAACCATCATTCATCGAGAATTACATTCTCAAGCCTGAACACATCCTTCAAGAAAAATCATTGTTAAAGCTGAATTTAAAAGTGGTGAATGGGAATGTTTGTTTTGCATCTGATGTGCAAAGTGAGTCTGAGGGGGAACACAGTGAGGGGGAAGGAGAAAAGAAAGAGAAAGATAGTGAGAAAAATACAGAAGAAATTGGTGAGAAAGAAACAGAAAAAGATAGTGACAAAGAGGTCGAAGAAGACAAGAGTGATGGGGCAGTAGAAAAGAAGAGTAGCAAAGGAGAGAAAACAGAAGGTGAATCAGAGGAAGCAGGAGAAAAAGAAAAAGAGAAAGATACAATAGAAAAAGAGAGTGAGAGTGATATAATAGAAAAAGAGAGTGAGAGTGAGAAGGAGGAAGAGGATGATCAAGAGAAATTAATGAAAGAGTTGCTTCAGGAAATTGGGGGCTCTGTCAAACACACCCCTGTAACAGGAAGAAGAAGGAGAAGTATCAGACTTGCTACATCTAAACCCAGAACCCTGCAATCTGAGCCTGTTATTGTTGAGTTGGATGATGATTCAACCAAAGTTTCTGAAGAAACTTCCATCCAAGTTCCTCAGGGTCCCTCCTCATCTGTTCCAGAAGAAACTCCATCACCACCTCCAATTCCATCCCCTGCTCACCAAACCACACCTTCTCCACCTGCTTCACAGCCTCGTACTTCTGGTCTCGGCTTCAGTGCTTTTAGCTCTGGTCCAAGTTTCTTGCAAATCCAGGAGGAACTTAAGCTTTTGTCCACTACACTTACACAGAGTATAACTAACCTTTCTTCTAAAGTGGATAACCTGGCTACTAAAGTTGAGGGGCTGCAAACTCAAATGCTTTCTCTGGAAGATAAAGTAAACGCTCATATGGACTCCTCGACTCAGGAATTCAAAGCTAAGGTGAAGCAAAGTTGTTACAATACCATTCTTGATGCGATCAAGGATGTTCCCTTACCATGAAGCTACTACCATTTCCTAGCCTTTGCCAAACACACCTACCCCACTGTTTCTTGTGATTTATGAACAATGTTCTTATTGTTTAGTTTTCTTTAGTTTATTTTGGATTTTTTGGTTGTTTTACACATTTCGTTTTGTTTTGACTCGGTTTGTGTTAAACTGGCTAAGTTTGTCTTTGAATTTGATATTCTCATTCTGGTTGCATACGAACTGTGTGAGCATGCTTAATCGTTCATGAATTCAGATTTACTACTCCCTCCGTAGTTTAGTACTATATATAGCATGCTCTTTCTATCATTTTGATAATGTCAAAAGGGGGAAGAGAAGAACAAACTCAGAAAGCCGGACTCAAACCGATTCCCTTCAAGTCTTCATCATTTAAGTAAAGGTATAAATTTCATAATTTATTAATTTCATGAATGATGCAGACTTCTTACTACTTAGTTTATTTTACCGTTTTGTTTATTTAATTAGTTTGCTTTGTTAATGGTTACGATAATTGCCCGGGTGTTTATTTTGTTTAACCGAGTTTGTTTTTGTTTGTCATCATCAAAAAGGGGGAATATTGTTGAATTGACCACCTTATATTTTGATGATTGACTTACATAAAACAAACTTTGACTAACGACGTTTATGAGTCTTGGTTAATACAGAAGATTCAGGTTTGAAGTAATATGTTTCGGAGTAGGAACAACAAAGTTTGGAAGATTTGATGATGAATGCAAGCTTTCAAGATGTCCTCACAACTCTATATTTTTAGTTACTCAGTGTACGAACTTAAGAAACAAAAGTGTTGGAAGGAATTAAGAAGAAACTCGAAGTTCCTGAAGGAACCTGAAGTTCCTGAAGGAACTTGACGAATGACTCAGAAAGTTTTAAACGAAAGTTTTAAAACGGTTTTCAAAACCCTTAATTTAAGGAAGTGATAAAAATCAGTTTTGAAAAAGATTTAAAAAGATTTTATAAATAAATAAATAATTCATTAATTTAAAAAGATAAGTTTTAAATTAATTAATTATTTATCTTTTAATTAATAAATAAATAATTATCTTTTTTATTAAATAATTATCTTTTTGAATAACTGATTTTTTTGACTCGGTAAATACTGGCTCCTAGTATTAAGGAGAACGTTGAACTTGGGAGTCAAGCTAAGGAAATCATGTTCCTAAATTTCCTCTGCCTACATCCCAACTTCTTAGTCAAAGAGAACGTGGGATTAAGGGGGAAGTGGGAATTTGATGGAAGCTTGAATATTCTCTTTATAAAAATAAATCAACGTGGATTTTTGAAAGTGTAGAAAAACTATCTTAAGTATTCTGAGCATAGAGTTTCAAAGTGTTTAAAAGAGAAGTTTCTTCCATCCTTAGTCTCTTAACTTCTTTAGGAAATACTTGTAATCATTGTGTAATTGGGTTTGGGTTGTGAGAGTTGTAACGTGTGAGACTTGAGAGAGTTGTTTACATTGTACAAGTGATTCGGAGTAGAATCACAAAGTGTGAGAAACTGTGATTGAGGGATCACAGTTGGGTAACTTGAGTTCCTCACGGAACTTGAGTCTAGGCAACGTATTAGTGATTGTAAATCATTTTTACATAGTGAATTTATTCATTGCCTATCTCAGTGTCTTTTCTCTTAGTAGTAGATTTAATTCCGCAAAATTTACCATAGTCTACATACACTACAATTCACCCCCCCCCTCTTGTAGTATACATTGTTCTATCAGTAAGCATGTAAATTAGACTTGAAATTTTAGAAAAGCTGAGGAATCCTGAGTAGTTGGCAAACCTGATAGGTTGTAGTTTCACTAACCACAGATGAATGACCGTCTATGAAGCTTGTTCCTGAAGAAGTTTAGTCAGATTTTAAGTAAGGTGATATAGTGCTGATGATATCATAAGCCGTCTATTGCATGCTAGATAGGCTACTTGCCTTTAGAAGATTGTAGGACAGCTGGTCTTTCATCAACAACGCTTGATTCAGCAGCAGATTTGTTCTTGCGAGGAGATTCATATGCATTGGATCTTATTATTTCAGTCCCTTCTGTGGAATCTGGCCTTTCAAGGTTACTACAATTGCCTTCAGAAAATGTGCTACTGTCTCCTCCAGCTGCAGCCTTCTCATTGTTATGCTTCTCCACTGCCTGGTCTGCCTCTATCACTTGACACCGATCAACTGGAAGGGAATTGTCAAATGTCTGACTTGGCTGACTGTCATCATGTAACTGAACCAGCACAGGAGCATCGTTGACAGTGGAAAGGGTTTCCTGAGTCATAGGTTTCCTCATAATTGATAAGATTTGATTGGCTGCAGAAGAAAGAACGAATCAAAAACTGTTTTAACTGCTAGACCGCTAGTGCTTGAGAGCTATAATGAATCATAAAGTCACTGCTCTTGAAATAGATCAGGTGATGTTTCTATAACAGGCTAAAAATGCTGTTCAACCAGTTTCCAACTAGTCTACATGCATTGTAGACTGACAGCCACAAGTTCATGCTCGGGAATGAGCATAGACCCAGACCAAATCCCATACGCTACGAAACCACAGGCTCAAATATCAATAATTTTCACTCTTTTCCATTAAAAAAAATCCGGGGACTATATAGAAAGAAAACAAAAATATATAAGTCAAAGGCCAAAGCAGAGCACCTCTTTAAGGCATTTTACTTTATAGAGGTTTAAAATCAAATACAGCAACAAAATTCCATAACTTAATTCCCCATTTTTTTTCTCTCAAAGCAAGATGTGTTAAGAGGAGAAGGTTAAAGATTGACTACAATGTGCAGAGAGGTAGAGCCTACATACCATCACGTATAGGCGGGTGAGAAGCAGTGTTCTTCTGTTTAATCTCATCAAATCCAATTCTTCTTGCACTAGAGTTAACATGTTTGATATTTCGAGGTTTCCCTGCCAGTGGTGATTGAGTAAACAATATAAGCTTGCAAACAAGCATAGATGTCACATAACTTATTCATCAGCAAACGAAGTTCACAACAAAGATATGCATACTGGAAGGTTGATAATCTCTAATTTGGTGAGAAAATCAATGAGCATAAATAAAATATACCAGCATTATATCTTAGCACATGCCACAAAGAAAACAAGGCTAGAATTTCGAAAATAATTTCTACTACTAATGCATAATTTTATAGAAAGTAACCGCCAACAGACCTATCCCAACGGAATCGCCAGAACCAACTTGATCCATCAGTGTAGATTCTTTGCTTCTTTTTGCTTTTGAAGCCGAAAAATCTGCTATCAGAAGAGATAACCAATTCAGCCAATTGCTCTGGCATGGTCAAATTGAATGCAATACTATAGCAGCCTGAAAGTTTAGCTAAAAATGTTTCTATATCACGTATAATTGGTTTATATAAATCATTTGGCAGAAGGGTCCAACTGTGAATGCAGATAGGCCAGATACCACTAAACGGCTTTTGCCATTGGCGGCCAGAAAGTATCTCTGATTTTTCAGTAGAAATGCTGTTTCTTCCTTTTATCTTCACATCTGCGTCATCTCCGCTGGTCCCCACAGGATCTCCAATATCAACCAAATGAGCATCAAATGTCAATGATCCACCAGAATTGATAACTTCATCTTTATTCAAAAATCTGTGATCTATTTGATTTTTGCTGCAGTCATACAGCATAATCTGAAAGGAGGTTAGAAAGAGGTCTATGTAAACAGCAAAGAGACAAGGATTAACATAGCAAAACAGAAAAATTGATTCAGCCTACCCAAGTGAAACCCACCAAAAATCAATTAAAATAATGCAGGGGGGAAATATTTTTTGTGGATGGAAAGGAAGATCACTGTCACCAGCAACAGGTTCATTCTCAATAGAAGGATCAGAGTCAAGACAGGTTGAAGAAATGAATATTCATAAAACTGGAGTGACATAGATTGGAATCATTAAATTTGTTAATTTTACATAGCACATTGCTCTAAAGCTCTTCTAAACTATTCCACTCAAGATCCACAGATCCGAAGGCTTATGTATAGGAATAGCAGCTTACTGATTAGCGGTAAGAATGCATACAAGTTGCTCTCCTAAACCAAGCCACATTAGGTGGTGGTTGTGGTGTTGTAATGTCTATAATTCTATATCAGTGTACTACTCACATAACAATGAATATTCCACTGACCATAAGAGAAAGTAGTATGGCTCACGGAAAGTGTGAAAGTGTACTTCAGACCACAATGTTGCACTAGAACATAAATTTTAACAATATTTCTACACATGCTTTCTTCATCTACTCGATTTCATCAAGCTTTAGTCACTAGTGTGTTTGCAGCAATTCAAATCCATTGTAGTAAGATAGTACAGAAATGGAATATAATAGAACCTGCCTCCCCTGTGAACCACAAATGATCATGCGTATGAAGCCATCATGATATTTCTTGGCCTTTTGTGTAAGTTGCGTTGTATACAATGCCTCCCACTCTGCAATGCAAGATAAAGATTTTAGCTGGAGGAAAGAGGGGAAATGCATCAGCTTAAGAGAGACTAAGGAATGCGCGAAGTCCCAGTTTGTGCTCAGCATTTCAACAGAATTTGGGAAATACAAGATTGCTGAGGGAAAAGGTGCACTTGTCTGTCTGCTACGCTGTATCAGCAAAGCTACTAAATATAGAACTATAGTTTCAGAAAAGCTTAAGTATTTAGATTTTAGACTATGTACTTAACAAATCAACATACAATTAAAGTTAGCACGTCCATGCCAAAAATTACAAATCATAAGGTGGCTACATATGTACATGCAAACCTTTAGCAGATGGAGTCACTGGACTTGTTGGGCTGTGTGCACCATACTTGAGAACTTCATTTTTCTTGAACTCTGCAATGTGCTGCCATAAGTTAGCAATAACTTGCTCTAAATATATGTTAAGGACATTAATGTCAAATTGCAACAGAAGTTTAACATAACACTTCCTTGTCCCACACTTATGCTAATGAAAGCATTCTCAAAATTATCCATTTTACATGACTTCCAAGATACATTGCATATATATAACAACTTAACAAAGTATCAAGCTTAGGAAGATATGAAAAGCAACAGCGAAAACCTCTGATAATCTTCTGAGACGGACTTAAGCATACTGTTGTATTCTTTCTTCCTGCTGTATTAGGCTTCCTACCTTAGAAAATAGAAACAATAGCAAATGAGAATCATATAAGGTCTAGTAAAGCTGAAATTCCAAAGACAAGACAGGACTTCCTCCTAAGTCCTAACCAGTAAAAGTATGTCTCAATTTCTCTCCTTGAGGCATTTGAGTTCTCTCGTGAGGCTTAACATCACGTTCATATTTGGGCTTTGGATTGGAGATTGGATTGCAGTTGTTTTCAGGATCACCAATATCAACAAGAAATGAAGAAAATGTTAATGACTCCCCTGATTTCACTGCTTCATCTTTCGTCAAGAATTTACTGTCTAATAGCTGCTCACCCTCATCATACAGCACCACCTGTTAATGATTATGCCAGTAAAAAAGTTTTGTTCCACAGACATTCCACACTAAAAGTTAATGGCGGTATTACAGTAATCAGCTACTAAACTAACTAGTACTTGGTAGCTTGCAATTGAAATTAGTCAACAATCCAACAGACTACAATGCAACAGCTCAGAACCAAATCAATTTGGAAATACTCTAAAAACCAATTGGACATTTGATAGAATAACTAAATATTGTACGAACTACTACTATCTGGTAACTTCAAATTGCATAATTTCCAGAATATGTAGGAGAAGATTAGCCAAAATAGTCGAAAACCTAGTGGATTACAGCTAAATCGAGTCAATTTGATGCCAATTTATCAAAATTTAGGGATAATTAGCCAAATCAGCTAATTGAAATTTGCGCGCCAATGATTCAGGGTTCTGTGATTTCGCTAAACAATAAAAAATCGAAATCGATCGTATTTCTGACAATTTTTATGCGCATTTTTCGCTCCGAAATCAAATTAATTCTATCAAAATAAAACAATTATAATGCATCAGTAACTTCAAATTACATGATTTTTAGTCCATATGACACAGAAGATTAAGCTAATTATGGTCTTGAAGCTAGTTAATCAGCTAAATCAAGTCAATTTGAACACACTTTTCAAATATTGGGGAAAACTAACCTAATTTCTTCGATTTTGCGCGGGAAACAATCTAGGTGTTGCAATTTCAGCACCCAAAAACATCGAATAATCGTAATCATTCAAAATTTAGATAAATTACGCGCATTTCTTCTCCGAAAATCAAATTAAATTATGGGGAAAAAAAAAATCACTTGAATCGGAAAATTAGAGAGATCGTAAAACAGAAAGAAGACGACGAAACCTTGTTGTTCGAAAGGAGATGAAGACTTCCATCTTGATAAACTTTTCTCTTCTGCTTCACATGCTTTGTGTATGTCACCGACCATTTCTTCAAATCTCCCATTCTCTCTCCTCTCTCTTTCTCTCTCTAACTTGAAGAAGAAAAACGTTAATGGCGGGAGTAGAGAAAATTTTGAAAAATCTCAGACAAATAAGTACGTAGTAGAATCAACAAACTATTGGGCTTGGGCCGACTTGGTTGTATTGAATGGGCTTGAACTATTGGGCTTGAACTAAATGCGGCCCAATTCTATTTAGGAGGTTAGGTAATCTGTTACGTGAATGTTTTACTTCAAATAGAAATAAAATAAGAATATGTCGGTTAGAGACAAGTATTACTTCTAATAATAGTCTTTGTTAATGAATCTTTCAACTTGATTCATGAATCTTTCAATAATTAATTTATCATCTTGCCCGTTTAAGAAGGTTGAAAAAGCACCTCCCAAATAAATAAATAAAAAATGATGAGTTTTGGTTTGAAGAAAAGATATAGGTTAATGTCATGAGATGTAGCAATGTGTGAGAGATGTTGACATGGTGTGAAGTGTGCCATTGTAACCAAGTTCTCATCAGCAAAGATAGAGACAAAAGACGTGATTAGGGAAATTTCTTAGGGGTTTGCGTTTTTGGAATTTTGTTGTTATTATAATGTTTTTAATGATATAAAATAGCATGCATAATATATATATATATATATATATATATATATATATATATATATATATATATATATATATATATATAAAGTGTGAGTTGTTTTATGAGAGATGCTAATAATATTAATACTCTGTTATGGTTCTTTATTTGTTGGAGTAGACACTAGCGTGAGACGCTTTCTAATTGGTAAGGTATTGAGTTATTCAAGTCTTTCAAATAGGCAAATGTATGATAAAATTTAACTGGGGTGTAACATATATTCCTATTTACAAAGCTGAAATTGTTTAATATCCTCGTCAGATTCCTTGGCAATTAAACATTTGTACGTAATACTTCTTATTTTTAGAAGGTAAGATAAAGCACCATGTTGACGATATCCCCCAATATATTGTCGAAAGATAACTTTATAAGGACGTATATATGTTCATAATAAATAGTTACTTCCTTTTGATCATATTACAATTTGCAAATAAATGCACGTACATGTTTACACATTTAAAAATTTGGATATCTTGCAAGTTACGACCAATCTTCAAGCTGTGCCAAGTTGCAACTTGCAAGGCATACTTGTTGGTGGCACCGCGCATGGTAGCTTTCCTACTTGTATGTAATTAGTTTTGTAAAAAAAGCCAAACTTAGCTTACGATTTAGTGAATAATGACCTCTACTTATTGACTCTTAATTCTTAAAAGAACCAATGGAATATGTTTGCTTGCCTGAGACATTATACTCTTGAGAATCTCATGTATTTTTTACTAAAATATCTATGAGATAGTGTGATACTCTCATTGCACCCTCCAATAGTTACACAATTCAATTGAGTGACATAATTATATAAAAATACATACAATTATAATTTTTTTACTTTTTCTGTCCAGGTTAATTGTCAAATAAAATAATTAATTAGATGTGTGACGATCTTTTCAAATCAAAGTCATAACTTCTAAAATTTTATTAATAACATCTATCTTATGTCATTAATCGTATAGAGCATTATTTAGTACAGAGTATATAAATATTAGCATTATTTTTGAAACATGACTTCAATTAGAGCACTTTTAATTAACTAGCTAGTTTATGTCATGTAGATTATACAATGGTTTTTGAATAACAACCATATTGTATATTTAGTACAGAGTATATAAATTTTTATGCATAAATTAATTTATACTGTTAGAAATTTGACTAGAAAACCAGGTTGGTGGAAGCAGTTGAAAATGAAAATGACGAAGGTGGGCTATGATATCATTAATGTATAGTAAGTGATTGGTTGGGGTTTAATGGAGAATTTAGCTTTACTTTTTGATTTGATACATGTTATGGAACTAATTACGTGTGCCACTCATCATCGCTTTATGTTATTTTTTTTTTTTTTTTGTCTTTCTTTTTGTATTCCTAACTTACACACTATTTGGCTATTTGCTACTACTTCCACTTTCTTCACCTTTTTTTTTTTTATTTTTGCTTTGTATTCGGATTTTGATCAACTCTTCTCTGTAGCTTTACAGGTTGGTCTTCCAATTAAAGTTGCTAATTGCCAAACAAAGATTATTATAACGAAGTTAATTTTTCGAAGTACAAAAGGTTATGAAATTAATGAGTACAAAACACAAACATAACGCCTAAAACGTAAATCATTAATAATAAGTCAATAACATATTAGGGAGGGATACTAACTAACCTTACCGATAAAGTTTTAGAGAATGATGCACAATGTATCAATGATTGAATTGAATATAATCTCATCTACATTATTGTCGTTTACTCTATGCATAATTGAAGTAAAGATATAATTTACTGTTTAATAATGTATGTTAGATGTACGAGGACTGCTGTGAAGTAGACGATGATGAATTGATGTATTTGACTTATACAACAAGAATGAATTTGGGCTGAGAAAGCAATAAAGATGATAATAAAAACACGTAAGGATTTACGTAGTTCGGTCAACTAGTGCTACTCAACATGTGGGGAATTTGAGAGTTTTTCTTCACTTTTGGAGAAAACAAGAGTCTAATAGACGAGAAGTAGTCTTCCAATGGCTTAACAATTTAAAAGCTTAAGTTAAGCTAACTTAAGCTAAGCTTTATGATCACAGATCACCCAACGATCTCATTTACTATAATATAAGGGAAGCCTAAATAAACCTTAAATTTTTCTCTAAGAACAATCCTAATAACCGTAACAACTCACAAGCAATTAATCTTTTTCTTTTTCACAAAAGGTGTCAATTCGGATGTTTGGATCGGATTCGGTGAGGTCGGGTCGAATCGATTTTTATATTTGAGTCATGTTAAATTATTTTGTCCACGTGAGTCGAAATTTGAATTAAATATTTTTCGGATCAATTTCGAATCGGGTTGAGTTGAGCGTGCTTTTAACACTTATTGGATGCATGTTTGACTGTGTGTAACATGTGTGTTGGTCATTCAGGCCATATAATATTGTGCAATTGAAGGCCTCTTAAATTAGAATAAGGAATTAAATCAATTAAAAAGTACAGTAGTTAATTTTATCAAGTACATAAGAGTCTACTTTGTATGTGGTGCGGCGAATTGTGAAAAATTGTATGAATATGAAATTCAATATTTATGCATTGGCTACTTGGCTAGGCATGGAATTAGCTCAAGATTATGTGAATCTTTTACGTTTGTTTTACTTGTACTACTTATCGAACACCAACCGTACAAAGATCTTTACGTGTCCTACCACAGAAAGTGATATGCATGTATACTAATATATTATAGTTTTGCTTAATATAATTTTATGAATGGTCTTACAAAAATCCTATAAATTCATACAGATATTTCCCAAGAAATTTTATAAATTAAAGCTGTAATAATTGAGAGATTGGTCTTATTTTTTCTTCCTTAAATATAATATGACCTCTAGTTTGGTCCCCATCTTGGTTGCTGCATTATTCATTCTTTGTTATTTCTTTTTCATTAAGAAGGATAATTAATGAGCCACTATACTGTATTTTTTAATCCTAACTATCTGTTTTATTATTAGAGTCGATTTAATTGGGGTGTAAATAGTATTTTAAAATAAAGGATAATTTACACAAATTATTTGTCCCACTATTAGTTATCCTACAAGTTTTTTTTCTTTAAAAAAAAAAGTATACAAAATTGTACTATACATTTGAAATATACATAAATCCATCCTAACTATTGATGAATTTGATAATTAAAATGCATTAGATTAGAATGGCCATAGTATATCAATAAACAACAAATTGACTACTCTGTATATAATAAACATAAGAAAAGTGTATTTGTAATTGAAACAATGGTCTCACCTTCTACTAGCAATCGATTGTCTAAAACTTTAGGCTATGAAAATGTCAAATTTGTAGATCCTATTGGCCATTGCGGTGGTATGTGGATTTGTTGGAATCAATCTCACATTGATGTTCAAATTGTATCTTTTCAAAACAGGATTGCACATTTGTTTGTGACAGATAAAAAGACTAATACATGCTTTTCTCTTTTTGGTCTTTATGCCCCTGCTCAAGAAGGGGAAAAATTGGAATTTTGGAACAATTTTAGCTCACTAATTCGTAATAATTGTTCTTTCCCTTGGTGTATTATCGGAGATTTTAATGAATTATTATGTATGGCTGATAAAAGAGGAGGTACTTTTCCTACCTTAAATCGATGTTTGAAATTACAACGTTTTGCTCACTTATATAATGCAATAGATATTCCTCCTAGAGGAATAGCCTTCTCATGGAAAAAACAAATAAATAATCATATTATCTATGAACGTTTAGATAGATGTTTAGTAAGTACTTCGTGGTTACAAAATTACCCGTATGCAACTTTATCTTACGAATATTTCTCTTGTTCAGATCATAGCCCTATTTGCCTATATGTGGACAATTCTAGTACACATCAGCTATCTTCTTTTCGTTTCCAAAATGCTTGGACATTGGACCCTGAGGCCAAGAATTTGACTATTAAGAATTGGAAACAAAATATTCAGGATCTCGTTTTTACTATATTATGCAGAAATTATCACGGCTAAAAATTGATTTAAAACATTGGAATTTCCATAAGTATGGGAACATTAAAAATAAATTGACTATTAACCAAGAAAAATTACAAAATGTGGAACTACAACTTCAACAATTTCCCGGAAATCATCATATTGAACAACATCTAAATCGTCTAATTAAACAACGTGAAAAACTACTCCTTTTTGGCCAAAATACTGGGGTAAATATGCTAGAAAAAATTGGTTAACACAAGGTGATCGATATACAAGATTTTTTCACGAAACAATGAAAATAAGAAAAAGAAAAACTCAAATTTTCAGGCTATGTAATGAACTTGATCAATGGGTTGAGGACCCAACAGATATTACTCGTTTATTTTTTAAGGAATTTTGAAATAGATTCAACTCAGATCATACATGCTCTCGTAATATTTCCATTCCTTGGACACAACCATGTATTACTAGTGAAGACAATCTAACCTTGACACAACCTTTTTTAGATGAAGAAATCAAACAAGTCTTCTTCGATATGTCTCCGTATAAAGCTCCAGGTTCAGATGGTTTTGGGCCTAAATTTTTCCAATATTATTGGCCTATCATTGGAATGGATATTTGTAAAGCAATAAAAGGTTTTTTTCATAATGGTATTTTATTAAGACAACTTAATCATACGATTATTACTCTAATTCCAAAAACCGACAATCCAAATAAGGCACATCAATTTCTCCCTATTAGTCTTTGTACTACAATTTATAAAGCAATAGCTAAACTTCTAGTAAATAGAATTAAACCATTCTTAAAGAAAGTTATAGGACCATATCAAAATGTTTTTGCCCCGGAAAGAGCAATCCAAGATAACGTTCTGTTAGTCCAAGAAATCTTAAATATGTTTAATAAGTCCAAAAATAAGTCAGGATGGTTAGCCTTGAAATTAGATATGGAAAAAGCCTATGATCGGGTTGAATGGGATTTCCTATGGGCTACTTTAAAAGCTTTTGGTTTTAATGAAACTTTGATTACATGGATTAAGTCTTGTGTTACTACGGTTTCTTACTCGATTTCTCTAAATAACAACTCTACAGAACTAATCACTCCTACTCGAGGCCTACGTCAGGGGGATCCTTTGTCCCCAGTTCTCTTTGTTATTTGTATGGAAGTTATTGCTCGAAAATTACTTCATCAATCATTAGATAAATCTTCTGGCATTGGTCTCAAAGTTACCCCATCTGCTCCGATCATCCCTTGTTTACTGTTTGTAGACGATAGTTTATTATTTTGTCAGGCCAAATCTAGAGTATGTGCTACTCTTAGGGATATCCTTAATGAATTTTCTTTAATGTCCGTACAATTGATCAATTTCCATAAGTCCTCTATCGTCTTTTCAAAGCTAGTAAATAACTCTAGAAAAGTTAATTTAGCAAGTTATTTCAATATGACTCCTAAATCATTCCTTGGTCGTTATTTAGGGGTCCTTTTTAATTCATCGTCTTTTACTAAGCAGAATTTTCATCACCTTTTAGCAAAAGCAGAAAACAAATTGAATAACCGGTCTGTCAACTCAGTTTCTAAGGCAGGTAAAACTGTTTTAATTCAAAGTCATTTGGAAGCTCTTCCTTCTTATGCTATGACTATTGCGCGTCTTCCTAAAACAATCACTAAATCTTTGGATCAAATTAACCGTAATTTCTTTTGGAAACAATCTCCGGATAAGAATGGCCTCCCCATGATTTCTTGGGACAAAATTTGTCAACCCAAAAGTCAAGGAGGTTTAGGTTTAAGGAAAACGGAAGCAATCAACTATGCTCTCCTTGCCAAATTAGGTTGGAAATTAATCTCGGATCATAATAATTTATGGGTTCGTAGTATTCGGGCTAAATATTTAAAACATAGCTCTTTTTTCTAATGTAAACCCCACGCTAAGGACTCCTGGATTTGGAGAAAAATTTTACAAGTTCGCCCTCTTCTTCTTAAGGGGCTGAGATGGAAAGTTGGTTTGGGCTCTAATATTATTTTTTGGCTAGATAATTGGTGTTCTTCTACGAATTTAATTACTTTATTAGATTTTAAATATTTCTGATATTCAAAATCTTGACCTTATAGTTAATCAATTTATTACTGAAGATCATTCTTGGGATATTGCAGCACTATCTTTAGTGGTACCTCCTTACATAGTTCAGACCATTAAAGGTATTCCTTTGCCAATTAATGATACTTTTGATGAACCATGTTGGGGTTTTTCTGGTAATGGAGAGTTTACGGTAAAATCAGCAACCTGGTTAGCTCATAACTTTAATTCTCCTGCAAAATGGGAATTTTCTTGGATTTGGAAACTTGATATTGCTCCAAAACTAAAGATATTTATTTGGCAACTGCTACTTAATGGTCTTCCAACTAGAAATAATTTGATTTACCGTAATATTAATGTCCCTCATACTTGCCCCTTTTGTAATTCACATGCTGAAACACAGGATCATCTGTTTCTAAATTGTCCATTTATTAGACAGTATTGGGATGCAGATATCGTTAGTCATTGGATGGGAACTCAAGTTAATACCCCGAATCTCCTTACTCTTTTTTGGGACATTCGTCATAATGTTAACCTTCCTGTAAAAAAATTTATTGTTTCTTTATGGAGTATATGGAAAGGTCGTAATGCTCTTATTTTTAGTCATATCCCTTCTACTATTATGAGTATTTATTCTAGAGCTTACAAAACATTTACAGAATGGAATATTCGTTCTCATCTTGATTCTTTTAATGACATTGTTCCCAAGACCCATTCTCCTCTTTACCATAAAACCATCCAAGTAGCTTGGTCCCCCCCTGCCCCTGGTGTTTTCAAAATTATTTTGATGGTTCTGTTTGTAATAACTTTGGGTCAGCCGGAGTTGTTATTAGAGATTATACAGGAAATAATGTTGTTAGTCGTGCTTATAATCTTGGTACCTCGACTCCTATTATTGCAGAAGCTACAGCTCTGCGTAACAGTCTTCTCTTAGCTATTGAACATAATATACGAAAACTTTTTATTGAAGGTGATAACCTTTTAATTATAAATATTTTGCAGGATAAAGCACGCTGTCCTTGGAAAATTCAATTGCTAATGAATGACGTTAAGAAGTTGTTGGCTCACTTCGAGGTTGTTGCTTCTTGCCATGTGTATCGAGAAGCTAATCGTGCAGCAGATTATGTTGCAACTATAGGTCATCAAATTTCAGGCTATGTAAACATTGAACCTAATGTAGATGCTAATTTTTCTTATTTTATTTCTTTAGATAAGTTAGGGTATAGTCTTGAGAGAAGACTTACCTAACTTTTGTATTTTTCTTATCAAAAAAAAAAAAAAAAAAAAACATAAGAAAAGTGTAAGATAAATTCAAACAATTAATTTAAGCAACAACGTTTCAGGAGAGATGTACTTAGTAACGTAGTATATACATGAATAATACTACTCGTTTCAACAAAATTTATTTTCTTTACTAGTGATATCACCTACAACATTATTTTACCTTTATTATCTGTTTTACATCTTCAAATATATATTTGGGGGATAATTTATTCAAATCATCATGTTAGCTACACAATCACTAATTTAAGAAATAAAGAAATTCATCATGTAAACTAGGTAAAAGTAAAGATGCAAATACATTTATACAAAGTAGTATAATAATTAAATTAGATAAACTTTGAGAGAGGGTCAGAGCCCAAAGGATCCCGCACCCGAAACAAAATCAATAACAGATAGAATATTGACAATTTGATATTCGAATAATAGCTGGAAATTTTATTTGAGGCTGGCATTACCAAATGACTGTCACGATGGAATATCGATCTAATACTTTTATAATAATTTATGTACATTTATAAATATATATGTGTAGTATAATTTTATTCAATCTTTTGGGAAGCTTATCCATTATCCATGGATTGAGAAATAAAATTGAAGAGAATAATTCTAACGTTAGTATTACCAACATATTACGTAATAATAATATGTAACAACATTACTTAGCTTATTGCTATGGCCATTCTTTTTTTTTTTTTTTTTCTCCATTCATTTAAAGAATGTATGTCAGCTTATATATTATCGGTTTAATTTGGTGATTAATATCATGTATGGTATTGATAATTTATTGGTATACACGTTCTTACAAATTCAATCAATTCAGTAAAACGTATAAAAAACTATTTAGGGTTCCTAATAAGCTAGAAGAATATCTAATTGCGATCTTGACAATGCAAGTAGAATTATACAAACAATGATTTTGATGGTAGGGTTTTTCTAATAATCATCCCTCAAAGCAATGGTGTATTAAAAACGTATGTTATTAGAATATACTTCTACAATGATATACATATTCCTACGTACAATATACTTAATACTCCAAATATCTCTAATATTGTTTAGCTTATTTGCATATTTGGCCAAGCCGACTTCTGAAGAGATCGATCCAATAGTTTCTTTCATCTTACCTTTGTTTCGGGGTTTTCTGATGTCCTGCGGGAGAGTTACAATTCCGAGACTGGAACCGGACGTCTGTACCTGCAAAATAACGGAGACTCCTGAGAGCTCCGCCTCCAACGGTCAAGTTAGTACCTGATTAAGGAGTAATCAATACAGAAAGTAAAGTAATGAGATCTCTCTAGGTGAGAGTGCTTAGTGTTGGTAATCTGCGTTGTTAGCGTGATTAGCCGGTTGTTAATAAGTCTGTTCTTCTCTGCTTGATCTCTTAATTATTCGGTTGTTTTTTTTGTTCCCTGATTAATGAGGATTAATCGAGTATTTATAGCCTTGGGAAGCGTGCAACTCTCTAGGTTTAAGGTAAACCTAGGGCTGATCGGGCCTCTAGACTGAAATGGGCCTTGATGGCCGGTTGTCCCACTTGGCATGGGTGGACACGTGGCGTGTCTTAAGTGGTCCGTGGAGGACGTATCTGTGACTGACACGTGGCAAGCTCCTGTTGGCCTTCGTGAAGGACACGTGGCGGAACCTGGTTGGTCCACTTGTCAGACGGTGATTGGTGGATAAAAATCCCCTAATCATTTGCCCCTCACAGGTGGCACGCGACTGGTCACGTGTCGCCTGTGACAGGTGTCGCACGGTGACAGGCGACGGCCCGTTACAGGTGTCACCTTGCAGACGGCCGAGAGATTTTCCCGCCCAAATTTGAATTTGGAAGCGACCCTTCGCCTTCTCATTTTGCCTATAAAAGGAAGTGCTGACTTCGGTCATTTTCACATTTGAGAACTTTTGCGAGAACATTCGGACCCCTGAACTTGCTCTGACATTTTCGGACTTTTTCTGCCTACCGCCTGTTCTGACAAGCCGACTGACCCGAACTTCCAGGACTTCATCAACCGTCACCCGTTCAGGTAACTCAGTTCTCTTACTCTTAATTTTCTTTTTATTTTTTGAAATGGCACCATGGAAGCACACGACACGCCCTAAGTTAGTGATCAGCCGGTCACCGGGGACGGCTGAATCTAGGACTAGGAGTGCCGCCTGCCCTTTTCTGGACCCATCTTTGCCCTTTATACAAAGTCCGACTGAATCTGTGTCTATGCAGAACGTGATGGCCAGAACAAAAAAGACTGCTATGATATCAAACTCAGACGGCTCCTCCCAAAGGGTGCTCCTTAGCGAAACATCTGACCAGGCGCCAGATGTAGAACGAGGCGACTGTCAAGCTGACAGTGCTGAGAGAGGGACCAAGGTGTTCCCTTCTCATCTAACCGTGGACATGTCTAATTTTCCTTCTGCTCCTTCTAAGGGAGAGGAGGCGGGCCCCTCTAGGAGAGGGGAGGAGTCGTCCTCTTCGGACTCGTCAGGGGACGAGTCCGAATCCAGCTCTTCTGACCATAGTTCTTCTGGCTCAGAAGAAAAACATAGCCGCCTACAAGAGGCGAGAAGTTCTCATGCAGTGGAGAAGGGGGATAATTGGGCAGAGCCGTCCGCCTCTTACAGAGAGGAAAACGCCCCCTACTACTGCAGGGTGCCCCGGGGCCGGATTGCAACCATGCGAGACAACGTGGCGAGCTTTATTGCTAACCACAAAATGGGCCCGGAGTATTTACTGTTTGTGCCGGATCCAGAAGATACTGTCGTCTGGCCGGCTGGTACCAGCTATGGTGACGGCTGCTTTGGCTGCTATGTGGCGGCCATCAAAGCTGGACTGCGCTTCCCATTACATCCGGCTGTTCAGCGGATTTTAGATGGGTATGATCTGGGGTTATGGCAGTTAGCCCCCAACTCTTGGGTAAACGTACTCGGCTATGTGGCCGGGTGCGAACTGAACGGGGTGGAGCCAAGTTTTGAGGCTTTCGCCCACATGAACTATCTCAGCCGGACCCCCAAGTCGGGAGGTACCGGCTGGTATCAATTGACAAGCCATAGGGGTTACCTCATGACGAGAGGTAAGGCAAACAAATGGAAGGATTGGCGGAACACCTTCCTTATTATCGAGAGTTCAGACACGGAGCTGAACAAACGTTTTAATAAGTGGAACAGGGATCCACCTCTTCTCGCAGGCGGCCGCAGCATGCCGCCTGTTCCCCCAAAGGCTAAAAAAGAGATCCTAGACAAAGGACTCTTCAAAGTAGAGACTAGGGTGAACTCTACTTCAGGGGTACGAGAGCAAGTACCCCTAAATTGCGTCCCGAGCTTCAAGTGGCTCTATGACGAGTACTTCTTGGCCGCCTGTGGCCTCGGCAGTCGGTGCTCTAGAGGTAGCCGGCCTGACGAATACTCTGTTTTTTCACGCCTTGTTTACTTGGAATTTTTACTAACTTTGCTGTTTATTTCTTTCAGCCGACGCCATGAGTAAAATAACAGCATCTAAGACTGCGGCGGCCATGCTGCGGGTCTCACTAATGAAGCAGTCGTATGTCGACTCCCCCAGCAAGGAGGCACCCTTGGTAAGCTTTGAAAACTCCTCCTTTTAGTTGTATTATGCATATACTAACTCTTTTTGTTTTCAGTCTGGCACTCCAAGGGCTTCTTCCTCGCAACAGCCGGACCCCAAGGCCCGGAGGACGACTGTTGCAAGCTCTCCTGGGTCTTCCAGGAAAACAGTGGCGGCTGAGAAGCAGCCGGCCACTTCTTCAAAAACCCAGGCGGGGCCGCCTAGATGTATGGACACTTGCTTGTAAAAACTCACCCTTGCTTCCTTCTTGATTAGGTCTAACTTGTTTTTTCCTTTCGCTTAATGCAGCCGGCCCCCAGGGACTTGACTTGGTTGAGGTAGCCAAGTCAATGGTTAAAATAGTTCCTCCATCTGACAGGGAGGCGGTCAAGGGTGCCGGCACCCTTGACCTCGATGGAATTTCGGGGATCCTAGCTGAGGTATACTTAGCACCTTTTTGAGCTTTTGAGTTCCAGGACGCCTGTTAACTCTTTTGTTTGGAAACTGACGCCTGTTTTTCTTTGTACTTAGGCCCTGCTCCGAGTCAACAGCCTTCGCAAGCCGATTGATCGGAAAAAACAAAGAGGTAAAGGCCGCAAAGGCTATGGCCGCCTCCAGCTGTGATAAGGCAATGTTTCAAATTGCCCAAAATGAAGTACTGACCCTTGATCTTCTTTATTATCAGGCGCAGGCGACCGCCGCTGTTCGGGCTCAGCTAGAGACGGCCCAAAAGAAGGTTGACGAGCTGGAGGGGACCGTCACCAAACTTAAAACCGAGCTGAAACCCCTTCGCCAAAAAATGCACTCTTACGAAGCCATGGAGAAATCTTTGGCTAACGTAAAAGAACGCCTGGTGAACCAGGAGAAGAGTCTTACCCAAGAGCTCTCGGACAAGGCCGAGCAAGAGAAACAAGAGCTCGTCCGGGAGATGGTGGAAGACTCCGCCCAAATCCAACGCATGACCTGGGAACGACTGTTCCCCAGTGCCGACTTTGCCTCATGGGAAAGAACGTACCGCCAGTGTTCGGAAATATATAATCAACAGATCCTGGCGGCTGCTGAAGAAGAGGCGATGGACGTTGCGTTGGAGGAGGAAGAGCCGGTTGTGGCGGTTGTGCCACTTGGGGGTAAGGCATCAAAAAATGATGCAGCTAAGGCCGAGTCCAGCAAGAAGAGTGCTGACCAGGCGGCTGCTGCTGATACTGAACTGCCCCCTTCTTAAGCTTTAAGTATATTTTTTTCTTTTCACGGCCTGCGTGCCGTTTGCTTTGTAATTACCCGGCCAGGGGGCCGGGGTTTTGAATATTCTGCTGGTCTTTTATGGCCGGCTCATTTTAATCAAATATTTTGTTTTTGTTCAAATTTGTCTAAGTATTTGAAGTTTGCTCACTTGACCGACTGTTGTGTATGGCCAAACGTTTAGACAGGTAAGTATGCCGCCTATGCCCCTGGACGACTGGTTGTCTGTTTCCAGGATAGATGATCAGTCGGCCATTTAATCAATCGGTATTCGAACTCTTTATTCAATTTGACCAAGTAAATAGAATTACCTAGTAGCCAAGGAATTTAAGTAGGAAAACAAGCGGCGGGTACCGGTTGTTTCCCTTTATTGCCAATGTTGGCTTTAAACTCGTTATTTTTTAACCTAGCAAGAGTATTGGTTGAGAGCCTTTGTTTATTAAAAACAAGTGGACGACTCATACCTTTTAGGCTTCATACTAAGTTTGAGTGACTATTAAGGTAACATAGGAGTTACTTAGTCTTTGTCACAATCTTGATTGAGTAGTAGAGGTATCAGGCGGCGTAGGCCGGCTAGACCCCTTGATTCACCAATGTAAGCTATTAACTTAATAGGTTATCCAGTAGGAATAGGGGTTCGAGTGCCCTTGTTTGTTTAAAACAGGCGGACGACTCAAACCTTTTAGGTTCCATACCAAATTTGAAGGAGTGACTATGAGTTAACTTTGGAGTTACTCAGTCGCCGTCACTTTGTTTGAGAAGTAGAGGTACCAGGCGGCGTAGGCCGGCTAGACCCCTTGATTCGCCAATGTTTGTTGGCTATTAACTCAATAGGTACCCCCTGCATTTATCCCAAGTAATACAGGCGGTCATCTGACTCAGATGTCAACTGCTACCACTGGTTTGGTTAGTGATAGAGTTATCCTTGTCTCAAAAACGGCTACGTGGTTGCCCTTTGGGACAGTCGTATAGGTGCCGTGTAATTAGTTTATAGAACAATGTTCCACCCAAAAGGGAGCTGCTCTCTGCGACGAATTTCATCCGGAGGGATGCCGTCGGACGCCTGCTATGATGTTGGGACAGGTCGAATTAGTTTTTTAGTTTTGATCAGGTGGATTGGCGCCTGGTCTGATCATTCGGCCGATGGCCTTGGTAAGTTCTTGGTGAACGTAGGTGCTAAGTAAAAGAAGGGTAGCCGCCTGTAAGGTACAGGATCGGCCAGGCCCTTATCTTTTTAGCTAAGTATTGTGAGTAAAATACTCGATGGAGAGTAGCCGACTGTAAAGGAACAGACGGCATGCCCCTCTAAAGATAGTGAAACTCAATGGAGAGTAGCCGACTGTAAAGGTACAGACGGCATGCCCCTCGTAATACAATATTGAATAGTAAGTGCAAACTTTATTAAGTAGCTCTTTACTTTACATCATTCAGAAGAAATATTTTTTAAGGTTATCTACATTCCAGGTTCGAGGCAACGGTTGTCCGTCTGGTGTTTCCAGACGGTAGGTACCGTCCCTGACTTCCGCATAGATTCGGTAGGGTCCTTCCCAGTTGGGAGTTAGTTTTCCAGACTCATTGGCCCTACCAACTGCTTCCATTTTTCTAAGTACAAAGTCCCCTACTTTGAGTGGACGCCTGTGTACTTTCTTGTTGTATGATCTAGTCATTCTTAGGCGATAGATCTCATGGCGCAAAACAGCATTGCCCCTTTTTTCAGGAAGTGAGTCTAATGCCAGGCGCATAGCTTCCCAGTTTGCCTCTTCATCATATAGCATTACTCGAAGAGTCGGCTCGTAGTGTTCTATTGGAAGAACAGCTTCTGCACCATAAGTTAGGAGGAAGGGAGTTTCTCCAGTCGCCCCTTTTTCAGTCGTCCTAATGGCCCAAAGAACATGTGGTAGTTCATCTGCCCATAGGCCGCCTGCTCGTTCAATCTTTTTCTTGAGACCGTCTGAGATGATTTTATTAAAGGCTTCTACCTGGCCGTTTGCTTGTGGACGGCCGACAGATGCAAAGTAATGTGCAATTCCTTGGTCTCCCAACCAGCTTTTGAGAACAGGCGTCTCAAATTGGGGGCCATTATCAAAAACCATAGACATGGGAACCCCGAACCGAGTGATGACGTTTTTCCAAATGAATGAAATTACATCTTTCGTCTTGATTCCCTTTACAGCCTCCGCCTCTACCCATTTAGTGAAGTAGTCAACGGCAACAAGTATGTACCTTCTGCCGCCTGTAGCAGGCGTATATGGCCCCAGAATGTCCATGCCCCACTTAGCAAACGGTAGTGGGCTGTGAATGGTAGTGAGGTCAGTAGCCGGACGGTGAATTAATTTGCCAAACCTTTGGCACTTGTCACATTTTTTCACCATCTCCATTGCATCTGCTTCCAAAGTAGGCCAAAAGTAACCCTGCCGCCTTGTCCTTTGAGCAAGCATCCTACCACCTATGTGGGAAGCACAGAAACCAGAGTGAAGATCATCTAGTATCTCTCGTCCCTTTTCAGGAGTAACACACTTTAAGAAGGGTTGAAGGTGCCCCCTCTTGTGAAGTTCTCCCTGTATAATTTCAAAACAGGAGGCTCGTTTTTTCAGTGCTGCCGCCTGTTGAGGATCATCCGGCAGTGTACCGTTTGTCAGATATGCCCTGATTGAATCCATCCAGGTTGAGCTTCTGTCTAGAATTCCAATAGGATTTTCCTCGATGCTTCTCTTCTCCATTACTTCCCAAAACACAGTCCGAGGAGTATCGGAGGAGGCGGATGATGCTAATTTCGAAAGTGCATCTGCCTGGTTGTTTTCTGATCTCGGCACTTGGATCAGATGGAAATCCTCAAGGGAGCCGACTGCTTGTCGGACCGCCTGTAAATACTTGATCATGGCCGGATGTGTTGCTTCGTATTCGCCATTGTACTGACTCACTATCAGTTGTGAATCAGAACAGGCGTCTATTTTCCTTGCCCCTGCCGCCTTACACATGCGGATCCCGGCTAGTAAAGCTTCATATTCTGCCTCATTGTTTGAAGCCTGGAAACTGAAGCGTAGAGCATACTCGAACCTGTCGCCCTCTGGAGATTGACATACGACGCCTGCTCCACAACCGTTTGAAGTAGAGCTTCCGTCCACATATACCTTCCAGACTTGGTCTGGAACTTGAGAGTCAGGAGGACGAGTCATCTCTACGATAAAGTCAGCAAAGGCTTGCCCCTTCACTGCTTTTCTAGGCTCGAAAGTAACTTCGAGACTCTGCATTTCTATGGCCCATTTGATCATTCGTCCGGAGGACTCCATGGTGGTAAGGGGCCGCTTGATCGGTTGGTCGGTATACACGACGACTGCATGTGCCAGAAAGTAGGGCTTCAATTTTTTAACAGCCATGAAGAGTGCAAGACCAAATTTCTCCACTAGGGGATACCTCAACTCGGCATTTTTCAGTACGTGACTGACAAAGTAGACCGGGAGTTGACAGCCGTCCCTTTCAGCAAGGAGCACCGCGCTTAACGCATGATCAGAGACGGCCAGGTACATGTAGAGATTTTCTTTGGGCAAAGGGCTAACCAGCCTCGGCAAGGAATGCAAGTGAACCTTTAATTTCTGGAAGGCGGCCTCAGCATCCGGCCCCCATTCAAACCTTGCCTTCTTCTTAATTGCCTGGAAAAAGTATAGGCATTTGTCGCCTGATCGGCTTAGGAATCTTCCCAAGGCCGCCAGACAACCTGTTAACTTCTGAACCTCTCGAACGGTACGAGGCGACTGCATGTCAATGACCGCCTGTACCTTCTCGGGGTTCGCCTCTATTCCTCTCTGGTTGATAAGGAATCCGAGAAATTTCCCAGACTCAACTCCAAATACACATTTCTTGGGATTGAGCATGACATGGTGCCGCCTGAGTGTGGCGAAAGTCTCTCGGAGGTCCGTCAGATGATCTTTCTGAAGTTTAGTCTTGACAATCATATCATCAATGTATGCCTCGACGTTTCTCCCAATCTGATCAAAGAACACTGTGTTTATCATTCGTTGGAAGGTAGCCGGAGCATTCTTAAGACCAAACGGCATGACCGTGTAACAGTATAATCCCTGATCAGTGACGAAGGCCGTCTTCTCCTGATCTTTCTTCCACAAAGGAATTTGATGAAAACCAGAATAGGCGTCCATAAAACTCATCAAGGCATGGCCGGCTGTTGAGTCGACCAGGTTATCAATTTTAGGCAGAGGGTAACTGTCTTTGGGGCACGCCTTGTTCAAGTCTGTGTAGTCTACACACATTCGCCAGGTGCCATTCGGCTTTTTAACAAGTACCACATTTGCAACCCAATCTGGGAAGTAACATTGCCGAATGAACCCTGCATCAAGTAATTTTTTGACTTCGGCGGCTGCCGCCTGACCTCTCTCTTCACCATGGTTCCGCTTCTTTTGCCGTACCGGCTTCTTTTTCGGATCCACAGCGAGTTTGTGTACTGCCAGATCAGGACTAATGCCTGGCATTTCATGGACTTCAAATGCAAAGATGTCCTTGTATTCTTTCAACAAGTTGTGAAAGTCGGCACCAAGGTTTCTTAGAGCAGCCGTCCCTACTTTGACTGTTCGGTCAGGATGGGAGTCGTCTAATATCAGGTCCGCATGCTCACCAGCCGGCTGAGGGCGGAACTCATCCGGCCGGTCCTCTGCCAATGATTGCTATTTTCTTGCTTTTCTTGCGGACTCAGTCTGGAGTGCCTTTCTCTTTTTGTCGCCTGTTTCTTGAACAGGCGCACTTTCCTTGACATTGTCAAGGTCTGTTTTTTCTCCACTTGACCCAGTGGCCATAACAGTGGGCTTGACATCCGAGAGATAGCACTCTCGGGCCATCCTCTGATCTCCCCTAAGGGAGCCGACTGTTCCATTGTCCCTTTCAAACTTAAGCAGCATAAGTGACGGGATTATAACAGCCTTGGAATTATTCAGGGTTGGTCGACCCAGAATCATGTTGTAGGCAGAGAGTTCCTCTACCACTAGGAACCGGACTACCATGTGTCGTCCTTCCCCTTTTTCGCCCAGGCGGATGGGTAGATCTACTCGTCCCAGTGGGTGGACGACTCCTCCCCCAAACCCTATTAAAGGGTGGGAGGCCGGATGTATGCAGTCCGTCTGATATTTCAGTTTTGATAGACATTTGCTGCTGATGAGATCTGAAGAGCTCCCGGTATCTATGAGGATTCGACCAACTCTCTGGTTGGCCACTTTACATTCAATAACGAGAGGGTCGTCATGCGGCCCCCTTATTCCTCCTAGATCCTCTTCAGTGATGACAATCTCAGGAAATGTATATTTGGACGGTCGTTCTTGGTGAACGGAATTTACATCTAACCGCCTTATATTATCTTTGTTGCCCCTAATAGAGGGGCCGCCTCCTGAGAAGCCGCCTGCAATGGTGTAGACGACTGCATCATCTGTATCAGAACTGTCGGCCTGCTGATTCTTTTTGGCCGACTGCTTTTTTGAGGAAGTGTTTCCCGCAGATTTCTTGACATAAGTGTCAAGATCACCTTGATCAGCCAATCGGTCTAGGTACCGCATGAGACTGATGCAGTCATTGGTGTGATGACCAATGTCATCATGATAAGCACAGATTTTGTCTTGGTTCCGGTTGCTCGCAGAACCCTTCATGGGGAGCGGCTTCTCAATTGAGAGCCGTCCCTTTATTTCTTTTAGGATAAACTGGTTATCCTTGTTAAACACATATTTTGGGGAGTATGGTTTGAATTCTTTTTTCTTTTTCTGGGCCGGCTGTTTAGAGGAATCAGCCGCCCAGACCCCTTTTCTTTTTTCATCCTTGTTGGACGACTGTTTCTGTCGTCCCTCTCTATTGTCGAACCTCTTCCCGTCCGACTGTTTCATCGTACACAGATCAGTCGCCTGTATATAGGCTTCTGCTTCAATCAAGGCCTCTTGAAGAGTCGCCACCCTTTTTCGAACTAAATCAAATTTGAAGGTAGACCCGTCTTTGAGACCTCTAAAAAAGTCAGTATAAGCTACCTCATCCGGTAACCCTTGAATCTGTATTCTCATCAGGTTGAACCGCCTGATGTAGGAACGAAGCCCCTCCTTTTCACCCTGCTGAATTGTTCCCAAATCAAGGGTCGTTTTCTTCGCAGGGATGTTCATTGCGAAGTTGGAGGCAAATAAGTAAGCAAGCGTCCTGAAGCTGTTTACACAACCAGTCGGCAGGTTGCCGAACCATTGCTGTGCAATTCCCTTGAGAGTCGCTGGGAAACACTTGCACCAAGTGGGATCATCCAACCCTTGAAGGTACATCAGGTTGGTGAATGCCATCAGATGGTCTTCCGGGTTAGTAGTGCCATCATAGGCGCCTACTAAAACATTTTTTACTTTGGCCGGCTGAGCGGCTTCAGTAATTTCCTTGGAGAAGGCCGACGGCTGTTCACCAAGTCTAAGCAGCCGTAGCTGCCAGTCCATAGGTTGGACGTTTTTTGCTGCAGGTCCACCAAATGGAGGTGGCTGCATAAAATACTGTTGTTGCGGCACAAATGGTAAGTTTGGTACCGCCTGGGCACTATGAAAGTCGGACTGACGGGAGGTGCCGCCTGACTGACTCTCATGGTACGACTGAGTTGGCCTCATCGAGGCGTTTCGCAAACTGTCCTGAAAATTTGAAGTAGAAGCCGACTCTGATAATCGGTCACTCTTCTTCTGCTCTAGCAGGTGCCGAGCATCTGTGAACGTTTGCTTTGACCCGTCCGCCTGAATATGACGAACCGGTTTCCTATTTCCCGTAGGGTAACGGAATTTTGTGAAATCAAGAGCAGACGGTTCCCGCTTCTTGGATTTAGGATGGGGAGTCGCCTCTCGCCCTTGAACTGGCTTCCTCCTCAGTGAAGTGGAAGGTTTCTTGGCCGACTGCTCTTTGACTGAAGCAGGCGGTTTTTTGTTGATCAACTCTTGGATCTCTCCCTTGAAGTCCCTCATGAAGGTCATGAGTTCGTTCCTTGTGATGGGAGCAGACCCATCAGTCGGCTGTTGCCGAGCAAGCGGTGCGCCTGCTGGCTCGCTTCCTGTTTGAAGATACTCCCGTTCCCTTATTTCAGTATGACGGGTACGGCGGGCCCTTAGGGTCCCGTCTGGAGCTGTATGAGTTTCAACTTCAAATTCACTTTCGGTATCATGGTCCGACTGAACTTGAGGGTCGTCTAGGGGACGCCTCTCTTCTGGAGTCGGTACAGACTTGGATGCCATCTCTGAAGTACTCTCCCCACAGACGGCGCCAAATGTTTCGGGGTTTTCTGATGTCCTGCGGGAGAGTTACAATTCCGAGACTGGAACCGGACGTCTGTACCTGCAAAATAACGGAGACTCCTGAGAGCTCCGCCTCCAACGGTCAAGTTAGTACCTGATTAAGGAGTAATCAATACAGAAAGTAAAGTAATGAGATCTCTCTAGGTGAGAGTGCTTAGTGTTGGTAATCTGCGTTGTTAGCGTGATTAGCCGGTTGTTAATAAGTCTGTTCTTCTCTGCTTGATCTCTTAATTATTCGGTTGTTTTTTTTGTTCCCTGATTAATGAGGATTAATCGAGTATTTATAGCCTTGGGAAGCGTGCAACTCTCTAGGTTTAAGGTAAACCTAGGGCTGATCGGGCCTCTAGACTGAAATGGGCCTTGATGGCCGGTTGTCCCACTTGGCATGGGTGGACACGTGGCGTGTCTTAAGTGGTCCGTGGAGGACGTATCTGTGACTGACACGTGGCAAGCTCCTGTTGGCCTTCGTGAAGGACACGTGGCGGAACCTGGTTGGTCCACTTGTCAGACGGTGATTGGTGGATAAAAATCCCCTAATCAACCTTAATTAAATAAAATAGGAAAATATCATCAAACGCAATTATCAAATATTCGACATCTTCAGCTAGAAAGGTGGAAGTTTCCATCCAGTTTTATTGTGATCGAATTTGTGGCAAATAAAGCTCAGTTGGAAAATATACGTACTATGAAGCCAATTGATCAATTATAATAAGAGTTGACTTAAATTTAACATGTTGGGGTGACGAATTCAACCACTAGGTTATGTAAATAACGACGTAATAATTTTATAATAATTTAATAATTATTTGCTAACATGAAATATGTTTGCGTTTATGTACCTAGACTTATATCAGTACAAAAGGAAAGCCTAGTCCAATGTGTACTTGTTCAATTTTTACACAATAAAAAAGGAGAATTAAAAAAATGGGAGAAGGTGATTGTCTATTAAAAAAAAAGCAAGTAGGTTATATATTTTCATTAACAATTATTTTTTCCTGTTTTGGAAAAAACGATGTCGAGACCCTCCAACTCCAACAAGGCAACAACTAATTAATTTTTCAGCCAAGCAAGTACACTTATTTATTTTATTTTTGAGGGTACAATTTGGTCATAGTACAGCCTTAAATACTTGGATTTTATTAGTTGGTTCTTTATTTTGGAAAATTTAACAACAACAAACCAATATTTTGCTCCATTCTCTCAAAATGGACCAACCTTTAAATCTTTTCAAAATAAACACAAGTTTGCATTTTTTCTCCCGTAGTAAACCAAGCAGGTCACTTGACCTGTTATACCAGGTTGCAATCCATGTGTCCATTACCTCATAAGTTAATTTTTTTTTTTTGATAATTAATAAATTTTTTTTGATAATTAATAAAAATTACTTATTTTACTTTTTAAAATCAAATAATTAAAATAAAATAAAAAAAATAAATAATAAAAAAAAAACACCCTCCCTTTCCCACCACTGCCAGCCCCACTCCCAAGTAGCCACCTCTCCCTGGCCTGCCATCGGCCGACGCTCAACCACAAGCAGCACCTCAACACACAAAAACGGATAAGTCGTGTTTTGAGCATATTTGTTAGCTTATTTTTAGTTGGTTTTATTAGCTTAGTCGAGTGTTTTAGTCTATTTTGGTGTAATTTGGTATAGTTTCGATGATTCGATGCTTTTATGGGTAGTTTCGTTGTTTTTGATGTATTTCAGGATTAACGGAGCTACTTTGGATATTTTACGAAGTCACGAAGCTAAACCGAGGCCCACGAACCTTCACGAGGCTTGTTGATTGAAGAACGAGCTATTTAGGGACTTTTGGAGTGAGGCACGTCCGTGCCTAACAAGGGCACGTCCGTGCCCAAGACTGCAGAATTACACTCGTTAAGAGGCACGTCTGTGCCCAGTACAGGCACGTCCGTGCCTGGAAGTCAGAAGACAAGGTTTTGAGCACTCGATCTGAGGCACGTCCGTGCCTTTTGTAGGCACGTCTGTGCCTCCTGGAAGGATTATGCGCCAAGGAATTTAATTATCTTCTTGTCTTTCTAGGGCTATAAATACACTAAGTATTGTTTTATTTGACAATTTAAGATTTTATTAGTCTAGTTTTACATTGTTAAAACCTAGTTCTCTCCATTAATTTGCTTTGCTTTTGTAATTCAAGATTCAAGATTTCTACTTTCAATTTTTCATTTAATTCAAGATTTGATATTTTCTTTTCATCTTTTATTTCTTAATTATGTTTTCTTTAATTATTTTTGTTATTGTTTATTTCATTATGAGTGAGTAGTTTCTTTATTCCAAGATCTAGGGTAGCCCAATTATGATTGATGCATGAATTAATTCTTTAAATTCTCTAATAACTTTTGCAATTTCTTATGCTAAATTGATTGTGATTATGCCAATACTAGATTAGAGATAATTAGTATTGTTATTATTCCATTGTTTCTATCACAACGAGAGTTGGGTTTAAACGGAATTGGGTAGATCAATTTAGGGTTTGGGATTCAACATGAGAATAGTTGGGTTGATAATTGGGACGTGAAGTAAAGTGTTTTATGTCCTTAATTTGCATGGTACCATGAGAATAGGCTTGATTGTATGTTAGGGAAGCCATTGATACTCGAGAGAGGTCTTTGGTATTGATTAGGGTTTACTTTTCCCCATTCGATTGGAATCGTATGTTAGGGGTAGAAATATAATTGCATCGATCGTAATTGCGGTGATACTTGATCTTGGATGTTTTAGTTTATTGATTTCTCATATTCGTTCGATTTGTTCTAGTTTTCCATACTTTAGCTTTAGTTTATTCCACTATTGTTGATTCTTGCTTAGTAATAACTTGAGTCTAGATAATTTTAGGTGAACCATAGTCTCTGTGGGATCAACCCTGACTTACCCTACTACATAGTTAGGAGGATTAGTTAGGTTATTTTTGTTAGGTGTGCGACCGCCTGTCAAATACCGATCAACCAAGATCAAATCCGACAAAACCGATCAACCAAGATCAAAAACCGATCCCCTTTTCTGATCCAATCTCCTCTAATCGGATCTCATTCTACCCAGAAATCATCAATGGCGTGCCACCGCATCACCGTTGTCGCCTTCTTCTTCTTCTTGATCCTATTCTCTCTCTCCTCCGCAGAAATCCGATCAACCAAGATCAAATCCGACAATCGACCTATAATACCCATCGACAAATTCGGGTTAACTCATACTGGTCTCCTCGAACTCAACGTCGCCGGAATCACCCTCTCCAACAACAACAACAATCTCGGTCACCGAAATCACCAAAAGCAGCCAATAAACGCTGCACTTCACCCTCACCACTGCAGAAATCCGGCCACCACATCAACCCGCATCACCGCTACACTTCCCTGACATCACAAAACATAGCAAATCGTAAATCACAAATCACCCATTTAGGGTGGTTTCAGCGATTCTGGGTGAGAGAAGAGGAGGAAAGGCCGAAAAGGAGGGAGTAGGGTCGTCGGCGCCTAGGGGTGGGTTGAGCACCGGGCGTCGGTAGAGGGGGGAATGGCTGGCAGTGGGTAGGGGAGGAGGGCTGGCGGTGGTCAGCGTTTTTTGTTTGTTTGTTTTTTTTTCATTTTTATTTTGTTAATTTTTTAAATTAAAAGATAATTAAATGAAAAAAAAAGTGACCGGTTATTCAGGTCATAATTCAGCTTAGTTTAATATGGGAGAAAAATGCAAACTTGTGTTTATTTTGGGAAGATTTAAAGGTTGGTTTATTTTGGGAGAATGGAGCAAAGATTGGTTTGTTGTTGTTAAATTTTCCCTTTATTTTTCTTATAATATTAGTAAATTAGTATTATTAGCATGGTTCTTTGATGTGATACCAAAAATATAATATGGACTAACAAATTGTATAAAGAGGACAAATACAATTTTACCTATCATCCATACTCGAAATTGAAGCTATATATAAAATTGTTAGAATAAATGGATCTATACTAATTTTGCAATTCAAAAACCTATATGCACGTCATTTATTTTTTATGCTTATAACACACCTTTTTGATAAGATATTTGATAGAATGATCAAAATAGGTAAACGAATGGATTAAGTTAACACTTTCTTCTTATCAGTGGTGGTAAAAGTAAATCAATTAATTTTCCATTTACCTAGTCTAAAATCTTCATTAATTGTGTATCAAATTAATGTCTTGGAAATAAATAAAAACGAGAAGTACGTGTAAATACTTATACAGTAGAAATAAATCACAATTGAAGGCATTGATTACAATAAGGAAAGCAAGAATGACATGGTAACTCATGAATTAAGAAGAAGAAGAAAAAACATGGAAATGATGCACCATGAGTCCATCCTGTTAGATTCATGAATGTGTGGAGAACGGTTCAAGGCTAAGAAGCGAAGAGCAAGAAAGACAGGGGTGCTGCGCGTAGGAAAAGTCCACAAGTGCAACCCCAAACGCAGAAATTAGAGTAGGCACGAGCAAGGAGGTGTGAGAGCAGCCCTTGCGCGCGCATGCATGGGGCCAGGCTGCGCACAGGATTTGCTGCAGGAGGTGTGAGAGCAGCCCCTAATGTGTCCTGCATAGTATTTTCATTCAATTAGCATGTGGTTGATCATGGTTATTCAACAAGCCAACATCTCTCGTACGACTCAACATATTCCACATTATAATGGCAAATGACTTTTCTAAATTAGAGGAATTGTCACACTAATATATACTCACCAAGTCACCATACATACCAAAGCAAACCAATATCGTCCAATTAGTCTTTGTACAACCCTTTATAAAGCTATTTCCAAAGTCTTAGTTAATCGTCTTAAACCATTCCTTAAAAAGATTATTAGACCTTATCAAAATGCTTTTACACCAGACACCGCTATTCAAGACAACATTCTCCTAGTCCAAGAAATATTGAATATTTTTAATAAATCTAAAAATAAGACAGGTTGGCTGGCTTTGAAACTGGATATGGAAAAGGCATATGACAAAATAGAATGGGATTTTTTATGGGCAACTCTAGCTGCGTTTGGTTCTGATAGTACTTGGATTGGGTAGATACAGGCTTGTGTTACTACAGTCTCTTATTCACCCTAATCAACTCAAATTCCTCTAATTTAATTATACCGTCTAGAGGACTCCGTCAAGGTGACCCTTTGTCCCCAGTTTTATTCGTCATTTGTATGGAAGTCCTATCAAAAAACCTGTTGTCTGAGGCAGTTTTAAATAGACACGGCATTGGTTTTAAGATTTCTCCTTCATCCCCAATTATTCCCTGCCTTTTTTTTTTTGCTGATGATAGCCTTTAAAGCAACTTCTACTTCTTGTGCACATATTCGTAATATTTTATCAGAATTCTCAGCTCTCTCTGATCAACTGATAAACTATCATAAGTCCTCTATTGTTTTTTTTAAAGTTGGTTCCCTCGTCAAAAAAACAAAATCTAGCAAGTTATTTTAATATGACCCCTAAATCTTTTTTGGGAAGATACTTGGGGGTTTTATTCAATTCCTCGTCCTTTACGAAGCATAATTCTCAACATTTGATTGTCAAAGCCGAACAAAAAATGAACAATTGGTCTGCTAACACAGTCTCCAAACCCGGAAAAATTGTTTTAATTTAAAGTCATTGGAGTCAATGCCCTCATACGCTATGTCCACAACTCGTCTTCCAAAATTGCCTACAAATTCTCTAGACCAGATAAATCAAAAATACTTTTGGACAACCCCTGACAAGCAGGGAATTCCTATGGTGGCTTGGGATACAATTTGTCAACCAAAGGATTATGGTGGCCTTGGCCTTCGCAAGACAGACGCCATTAATTCTGCTATTTTAGCTAAACTAGGTTGGAAAATTATCTCTGAACCAAATAATTTATGGGTTCGCTCTGTCACGGCTAAATATTTGTCGCAAAAAACCTTTTTTGAATATTGCCCGCATCGCAAAGACTCCTGGATATGTAAGAAAATTTTGCAAATACGAACCCTACTTCTTCGTGGTCTCCGATTGAAAATTGGTAAAGGGACAAGTGTTCTTTTTTGGTTAGACAATTGGTGTGCCTCTGAGAATCTTATTTCTTTGAGTAGTTTGGACATCTCTACTCCAATTTGGATATAACTGTGGATCATTTCATTAATAGTAATAAAGAGTGGGATAGTATGGCTCTCTCGCAATTACTTCATGATCATCTAGTTTATCTCATTAAAGGTATACCCCTTCCTAGTTCAGACATTCAAGATGAACCTTATTGGGGTTTGTCAAATAATGGGAATTTTACTGTTAAATCGGCTACATGACTATCCCATTACATTCCTTCCCATACTCAACTGTTACATAACGCTCTTCCTACACGAGCTAATCTGGCTCATCGTCATATTACTATCCCAACTTTATGTCCTTTTTGCCAGCTTACCACTAAGACTCAAGATCACCTTTTCCTTCCGTGTAATGTTGTGCAATCATTCTGGAAACATGAGGCTACTATCAACTGGTTGGGTTCTTTACCCCTGGATATTGGTATTTTTTTGTTATTTAAAACTTTAAGAGGCAACTTCTCTTTGTCTTTAAAAAAGATTATTACTTTCCTATGGAGTATTTGCACTACTAGAAATAGGCCGTTTTCCGACGGACTTAAATTCCGTTGGAAAATTCGAATATTCCGACGGAATTTTGGTCTGTCAAAAAAATCCGCCGGAAAATCACTACTAGAAATAGGCTATTTTCCGACAGACTCATATTTCCGTCGGAAAAAACAGAAATTCCGACGGATTTTTATTCCGTAGGAAAATTATAAGGTTTCCAACGGAATATTCCGTCGGAACATTAATTTTCCTACGGAAATAAAATCCGTCGCAAACTTCCGACGGAATATTCCGTCGGAACATTTAACTTCCTACGGAATTAAAATCCGTAGGAAGTTTCCTATGGAATTTTCCGACGGAAATTACACTTGTTCCGATGGATTTTAGCCTTTAATTTTTTTTTTTTAAAAAAAAAAAAAAAAAAAAATTAAAACCCGAAAACCCTACCCTTCCCCCTTTCATTTCACTTTTCTTTCTCCTCTCCTTTCCGCCTCTCTTCTTTCTCTCTCTCCTCTATTTCTCTCCTCTCTTCTTTCCTCTTCTCTTCTGCTCCTCCATTCCCCCATCTCTTTCTTACTCTTCTCCTTCCTTATCTCTCTTCGTCCCCTTCATTATCCTTCTTCGTCCCCTTGGTTCTTCTTCATCCCCTTCGTCTTCTTCGTCCCCTTGGTTCTTTTTCGTCCCCTTCATCTTCGACACCAACATCTTCCGTCGACAACCAGCAACGCACCACCACATCAACGACACCAACAACATCTTCGTGAACTTCGATCGACATCAACGACAACCAGCAGCATATGATGATTAGTAGATCTAGGGTTTTTTTTTTTTTTAATTTTTTTTCGGATCTTTATTAATTTCAGAACTAAATATATATAGTTGTTTTGTTTGATTTCATTTGTTTATTTGTATTTTTTTCGGATCCGTATTTTTTCGATTTGTATTTGATTTGTTTCGTTTTGTTTATATAGTTGTTTTGTTTTTTTTCGATCTGTATTTTTCGATTTGATTTTTTTTTTATTTGGGTTTGGCTGTTGGTGGTGGCTAGACAAGGTAGGGGTCCGATCAAGGTGGGTGGGTGGCGTGGGTGGCATGGGGGTGGTTTGGACTGGTGGATGTGGGAGGTTTGGAAGGGGGGTCTGGGTGGTGTAGGGTTCGTGGGGTGTGGGTTCTTTGGTGGTTCTGGGTTGGGTTTGGTGGGTCTGGGTGCTTTTTATTTTATTTTATTTTATTTAATTTTCCGACGGAATTTTCCGTCGGAATATACCTCCTCCGACGGAAAATTCCGTCGGAACATATCACACTCCGACGGAAATTTCCATCGGAACATTGCGACGGATTTTCACTTAAAGTCAACAAAAGCGCCGACAGAACATAATCCGCCGGAAATTCCGTCGGAATAGACCTTTCCGACGGAATATCACAAAATACCTAGAAAGGGTCTTCCGACAATGCTTTTCGATGGAATTCCGTCGAAAATGGGCATTTCCGACGGAATTTCAGGGTATTCCGACGGATTTTTTTCCGTCGGAAATTGACTTTTTCTAGTAGTGAATATAAGTTGCGACGGAAAATCCCTCGAAAATATTCTGACGGATTTTTTATCCCTCGGAATTTACTGCTTCCGACGGAATATTCCCTCGAAAAATTTCTTCCGACGGAAAATTCCATCGGAAGATTTAAATTTCCGAGGGAAAATAATCCGTCGGAACCTATTAATTTCCTACAGTTTTAAATCTGTAGGAAAATTTTCGACGGAATTGGCCTTTTTTGACAGCAATTTTTTTAAAAAAGAAAAAATAAATAAATAAACCCTTACACTAAAACCGGACCCCCTACCCCCTTCCCTTTTCATTTCTCTTTCTCTCTCCCCGCCCCTTTTGCATCTCTTCCTATTCATTTCTCTCTCTCTCCTCTCTTCCTCTCCTCCTCCTCTTTCTCTCTCCTCTCTTCTCCTCCTCTCTTTCTCTCTTCTCACCTCCTTTTTCACAGCAACCCATAAACGGCTTCTCTTACTCACGGCTCCAGTTTTCCGACGAATTTTCTGGGAATGACTGAGGTTCGGCGTCAAAATGAGGCTTGACTCGGTTTCATCAACAACAACCTAAACATCAATTGTAGATATTGTAATTTAGGTTTGTGTTTAGATCTAGTTTTTTTTTTTTTTTTTTTTTTTTTTGAATAAATGTTTAGATCTAGTTAATTGTATATGTAATTGTAATGTTAATTTATAAAATTTATTAGAAAATTATATATTTATACATTTCTATTAATTTTCCTTGTTTAATTTTGGTTTTTTGAATTTTTTGGGGTTTTTTTTCCGGTTTTTAGGGTTAATGGTGGTGGTGTTGGTGGTTGTGGGGTGGATTGTTCTGGTGGTGTCGGCTGTTATGAGGTGGGGTTGTGGTGGTGTGGGTGGCGTGGGGGAGGTTTGGTGGGTTATAGGGTTGGGTTTGGTGGGTCTGGGTGGGGTGTCTGGGTTGGGAGATGGGTCTGGGTGGGGTGGGGTGTCTGGGTCTAGGTGGGGTGGGGTGGGGTGTCTGGCTCTGGGTGGGGTGGGGTGGGGTGTCTGGGTGTGGGAAAAAGGGTTGGGGAAGTGGTGGGTGGTGTGGGCTGGTGGCGGGGGTGGATCTGGGTGGGGATTGTGGTGCCTTTTTTTTATTTTTTTTTATTTACTTTTCCGACGGAATTTTCCATTGGAATATACCTTTTTCGACGGAAAATTCCGTCAGAACATCTCCCCCACCGACGGAAATTTCCGTCGGAACATATCCTACTCCGACGGAAATTTCCGTCAGAACCTTGCGACGGATTTTCACTTAAAGTCAACAAAAGCGCCGATAGAACATAATCCGTTGGAAATTCCGTCTGAATAGACCTTTCCCACGGAATATCGCGAAATTCTTACAAAGTGTATTCCGACGATGCTTTCCGACGGAATTTCAAGGTTTTCCGACGGATTTTTTCCGTCGTTGATTGACTGTTTTCTAGTAGTGTTGGAAAACCCGAAATGCCTTAATTTTTAAAAATATCCCTGTTTCGTCCTTGTCTACTCTTTCTCGAGCTCAAGTGGACTATTAGGACTCGTTTAGACTCTCTTGAGGCTACTCCTATTCTGGCCCCAACTCCTATTAAAATTGTTCATGTAGTTTGGTCCCCTCCCCTTGTTGGTGTTGTTAAAATTAATTTTGATGGTTTTGTTCGAGACGGCTCCGGTGCTGCAAGTACCGTTATTAGAGATCACTTTGGCAATAACGTATGTAGTCGTACGTTAATTTAGGAACGACTACTCCTCTAATTGCTGAAGCTATAACTCCAAAATGGGCTCCTTTTGGCCCGCGACCATAATTTTTCTAATATTTTAATTGAAGGTGATAACTTGCTTATTATTCACATTTTGCAAGGTAAAGCTCTGGAAGATTCACCTATTGATGGATGATGTTAATGAGCTTCTTCGTCATTTCCGCTGTGTGGACTCCAAGCACATTTATAGAGAAGGCAATTGAGCAGCAAATTATGTTGCTTCCTTGGGTCATTACATGCAAACCCATCAAGATATAGATCTCTTTTTAGATAGTAAATTTTCTTTTTTATTACTTTTGATAAGTTAGGGGTTAGTCTTGAGAGAAGACTTTCCTAACTTCTGTGTACCTTTTCTTTAAAAAAAAATAAATTGTAATCCCATTTGACAATGACCTTTTTCCACCCCATGGCCTTACCTCACTTGATTTTGCACAATTTCCCGTATTTTTCTAGTATGAAAACAATATAATTAGATGGTAATATGGTAAAAGCACGTGTTTTGAAAACAAGTACTTATTAATAAAATTTAAAAGAATTACCACAAAGTTGTAAAAACTTTAACAAGCACTACCACTCTAACAATTTCGGCTAGAATCTCCGGCTTTTGGGTCTCACATTTTACCACTTTTTACCTTTACGAAGGGTAATTTAGTCAATTTAGATGGTAATTTTATGAGGTAAAGGTAAAAAGTGGAACCTACATGCCGAATATTCTAACCAGAATTGTTAGAGCGGTACTGAGTGCTAGTTAAACTTTTTACAACGTTGTGGTAGTTTTTTTTTTAAAAAAAATTAATAGGTAGTTGTTTCTAAAACACGTGCTTTAATTGGTAGTTCTCGACAAAATTTCCATTCCTATGGTAAATACTCCATCTACCATCATCAAATGAAACAAATAGGAATAGAAGGTGAAAATTTACGAGTAACTTTTATTGCTAATATACATTTTGCTATACTCTTATTGTCGGATGTTTTTACAGCAGTTGTTTGAAATATAACTACTATAATTTTTATATGATTATATAGTTCATAATTTTTCCCCAAATAATAAATAAAAGGAAAATTTGATTCTAATAATCCAACCTTTGTGCGGTCTAATTTTAATAATTCGACCTTTTGATTATTCCATAATCCAAGCTTTGGGGGGTGTTCTATTCTATTAGGCCAAGCAGGTCACTTAACCTACAATAATAAGTCACTTGCCATGTGTCGCATTTTCATTTGTCTGGAAAATATTTTTGATTTTTCTTTTTTTAAAAAAAAAAGCTTTTTTCCCCTTATTTTTTCTTTTCATCTTCATCTTCTTCCTCCCTTCCACACCTCCATGAATGGCTCCCACTTCCTGCTAGACCTCCGCCCATCACACCTCCACTTCCACCTCCTGCAGCAAGGAACCCCACCCCACCAGCCACCACCCTTGTCGAAACCCAAAAACACGATACCCTGAACCTAGAAACCCCACCCATCATCGAAACTATCGCAAATCCCCACCCCACCGCCGATTTTTTTTCAAATTTTCTCTCCCCCAATTCCTTCTTCTTCTTTCTCTCTCTGTTTTAATTTCCCTCCATAGCACGCAGGAAATCATACTATGGGGACTTTCTTTACCTAATGAATGCCTCAAATTGAAGGTTTAATTGCTTCAAACATCAAATCATCTTCTTCGAAAGCCCTTGTTTTTGGGTTTTGCTTGAAACATTAAAGAACAAGCCCTTGTTTCAGGGTTTTGATTTGAAATTCTGGGTGTTGATTTGGAATTTTGGGTTTTTGTACGGTGAGGCGTGGCTGGAGGGGAGGGATGGCTGAAACGGTGGAAAGAGAGGGGAAGGGGTAGAGGTTGGCCGGAAAAGGGAGGTCAGGGGGAGGGAGTGGCCGGGATTATGGAGTGGTTGCCGGACGAGGATTCAACTGCCGGAATCAATGGGGGAATGGAAGGGCTGTTTTTTTATTTTTTATTTTTTAATTCTTTTTCAACTTTTCTAATTTAAAAAAAATGAAAATGGAAAAAAAAATACAATACCTGAAGAACAGATCACCCTTGGCCTAATAGAATAGAATACCCCCCCCCCCCAAAGCTTGGATTATTGTAGAATAATCAAAAGGTCGGATTAATAAAAAAAAACCGCGCAAAGGTTGAATTATTAGAAATTTTTCTAAATTAAATTACTTTATATTTGATATAAAATAATATTATTAACATTTTTTTATTTAACACATTCTTAGTTTCAACTAGATTAATGTCCGTGCGATGCACGGTAGTAATAATAATTTTTCCATAATTAATTGTGCTATAATATAAAAATAAGGAAACTCATGTGGAATAAAAAAATGCAATGCATATAGAAAAATAAAATAATAACGCAAAAATGATTAAAACTACAATTGAGAAAAAAAAAATTATTGTTGTTTAGTTGTGTTGAAAATATTTAAAAGTAGTATACATTATATTACATTAATGATGCATATATATTTCCAATAAAACTATACAATCTAGTAACTATATGACTAAAGACTTATTTATAAACACCTTTTAATAAACATGAAAATACTAATCAAACAAAAGAATAAAATCTACAGTAAAATTATTAAGCTATTAGCACAACATACCTGTAAATATATAAATTACAAATAATATATCACCTTTATATCCAATAAAATAATTTTAAAGGAAATAAATACTACTCGGATCATTAAAGGCAATTATAATCAACATTTAGGCAACACCAACCTATTAATAGTACATTTTCTGTTTATAAATTGATGCTCTAAATGTTATCGTTGCTCTTTGTTATTATATAAAAATGTTTTTGAAGCTATCAAATAATTGTAGTATAATCAATGTTTGTTTATTGCCTTAAAAGTTCATTTGTTGATGATAGTTATTTATCGAAAAAAAGAATACACAAGAAGATGTCACTATGTCTGATGTGTCTTTTATTATGCTTTTCATTTATAATGTTGAATGTAATAAATTTATCATCTCAATCACATGTTTCAGCAAAAGACAATAATTTTTTTTTGTATTTACTGAGATATAAATTTATTTAATTAAGTAATAACAGAAAATTGATTGAAATTTCACATTTTCTTAAAATTAGACATATGATATAGTTGTCGAACACAACAGTTATTATATAGTTATGTAATACGCCATTAGTCTAAGAAACAAAATATTAGAGGTATTTGAAAAAAAAAATTAAAGTGATGTTTTAAAGTAATTTCTTTAATATCAATTACATGAACCAATTTTATTATTACTTTTCAGGTAAAATTTCAATAATACTCCGGCTAAAAGATGTCCAGGCAGTAATGATAGTATCTTGTACGTGAATCACTTGAATCAGTTGCTCACTTTTTCTATAATTGAAAAAGAGTTAGAATAATATTTTTGGTAAATGTGTATGGAAGAATTAAGAACAAAGAATAAAAAGAAATACATTTTTATGTAAAGATAATATATAAGATTTGGGATATTATTATATAGTTGTATTATACAAATTTTCCAAAAATAAAAGATTTTTTGCTAAAAGAAGATGAGGAGTTTTAGAGGGAAAAATCAGCACCAGAAAATGACACGTGTCATTCCTGGTGTTTATTTTAGTATTATATATATTATGATTATTGATTCATTAATTTATGTACTAATATAATTTTTATTTTTATTTTATAGTTTCTCAAAAAATATTTATTTTATGTTAGATTAAAATTTTTATAAATTATATTTGCATTAATTGTAGATATTACAAGATTATTTGTATCCATATAATAGTCATACTTTAAACGATCGCTGTAAAAACATCCAACAGTAAAAGTATAGCAAAATGTATATTAGCAATAAAAATTATTACTCGTAACAATAATGGAAATTTCACCATTACTCAAAATTTCATTAGTAGAGCAAAATATGATATACTTGTACTACATATACATGCATGATGGAAAAGAGAACGCTATAAGTTTGCCCTTATGTTTATCTTACGCATTGCCAAGGAAAATTTACTAATTAGTTCTCCGTTACCTGTCATAAACAAAAAAAGGAAAGACGTACGTACATGTCGTCTTTGGTAATTAGTCCTCGATACCTTATGCAGCGAAAAGTTTAAAAGAGTAGGGGGAAAAGAGGTGGAGCATATCTTGTCACCACTTGAACTTGTCTTGTTCGTTCCAAAGGAAATTTTTAATGTAAAATTTAGGCCCTGTTTTGTTTACTTATTTTAGGAATAATGAACTACAATTGGTTCAATTAAGATATAAATTTATATAAGAGTTAATAAGGTGTACTTGTATCTAGATTGAGACATATTCGATTCACCTAATTTTTACTTGTTTGATTTTAATTGATCTTATATGAGCTTAATTACATGAACTTATTAAATTTCAAGCTATATATGTTCTAGCTATTTGATCTCCATATTTACTAAAATTTTTAAGAAAAGACAAGTTCTTACATCTCCGTTTTATTTTTATTGCGCCATTGATTGGGGCAATTTTCAGAGACTGTGTGATGTAATGAACATGTTGCAGGGTCAGGCCTTTCAGATCAACAGTGTTTGGTTGTTTTCTATTTGGGAAGTTACATATTAATTGCACCATTTTCCTTTATAGTGTGCTTTCATTAACTTTTTTCATGTGTTCACACTCAAGTACTCATTGCCGGCATTGTGCCCTTATATATACATTTGATAATTACTATCTATACCTCACCTTTTTTTCACTCTCTGTTGTTTGTTGTCACATGGACGTTATTGGCATATTCCAGTTTTTACTCACTTTCTTAATTCTTGTGTCCAAAATAAATGGTGCAATTAAAAAAAATGAAGAAAGTATTAAGATTAAAAAATTCTAATAAAAAATCCCAAAAATCTATGGTAGTATTCAATGTATTATTGATAAAGTATATAAATCACTTCAATCATTAACATAAGTTTTTCATTAGGTTAGTAACCTAATATGGACCAATAGTTGGCGTGATAAAAGATCACAGATTTAAATCTCATCCACTCTTTCCTTCTTCAAGTGAAATGTAACAGTACGACCCTCACTTTTTTTATTACCCCTCCTTTTCTAATACCCGGTACTAAAAGTTAGGATCGATCGAACGAAGGTGGGAGTGAGAGCGAGTAGGGGTGGAACCATAGAATTATTAGCTTTCCACTGATCGAGGGTGGAGCCCTAAACAATGATGTGAGGCAGATTATTTGATGATGCTATGCTTTCTTTTATCCATTCAGTAGAGTAGATAGCATCTGAGATATGTTTTAAAGGTGTATAGTTGTATGGCGCCAATAGAAGACCCCAGTTGAGGTTGACGTGGACTCAAATTTAATTGCATGAGAGTCACACAGACAAAGAAACATGTACATATACGCTTGGTACCACCACCATCGACCATCATCACCAGTTAGCTAGTTTTAAATGGCCCCATCATTTTGAGTGGTCGACGACTCCTATCCACTCTCTCGCGTGGGAAAGGGGGAAGTGTCCTGCATCCGAGGTCTTTAATTTTTTATTATAAAAATGTATTTTGTTGGATTAATTACAATGTTATATATTCATAATATTAACAATTTATAACTATATATACAATGAAAAACAAAAAATATTAATGTTTGAATCACGTATTGACAAACATGTCGAATAACTAATTGCACTTAAGAAAAACACAGAGAGTATTACGAAATAGTATTAATGAGTCTTCTTATTCATATTATATACTGTTGATAAGTATATTAGGTGACTCGTACTTCGTAGCTTTGTCCGCCCGATCGGGCGGACATTGCCCGGTCTGACCGGGCGGAAGAAGAAGAGGTGCCTGGCAAATTCGTTGAAGAAGCTGCTCTCGCGCCCGACCGGGCGAGCCTTCGCCCGACCGGGCGAGCCTTCGCCCGATCGGGCAGACCTTGCCCGGTCTGACCGGGCGGTGGGGGTTGGATACGTTGAAGCATTCGTATGGAGTTTTCTTCTCGCGCCCGATCGGGCAGACCTTGCCTGGTCTGACCGGGCGGAGAAGGAAAAATACGGAACGCGGATTTTGCGGTTTTAGGTTATCTTATTTTATTATCTTTTTGCCCAAGTATCTTTTAATTAGGGATTAATATAAAACCTCCCTAATATCAGTATTAGGGTAAAGAGAGATAGAGTGAGAGCCGTTCTTGAGAAATACAAGAATCATCTTTGTAATCTTTGCAGTTTATAGTGAAATCATTCGATCTCGGTGCCCGTGGACGTAGCTATCACATCGATAGTGAACCACGTAAATTCTTGGTGTTGTTCTTATTGTTTGCATTGAATTTCTTTATTGTTTTCTTGTTTGTTTTCGACCTTTGCTTCCGCTGTCGCACAACAATTGGTATCAGAGCTCAGGTTCAATCCTTGGAGAGTTTCTTGAAGATAACAATGGCAGGAGATTCAACAATAAGAATTGAGAAGTTTACCGGGAAAAATAGTTTCGGGCTATGGCAAATTAAGATGAAGGCTCTGTTAAAACAACAGCAGATATGGCGTCCGTTGGCTCCAAAGAGTACTACTTCGGAGTCAGGAGACGGACCGACTGACTCGCAGTTAGAAGTTATGGAAGAGAAGGCACACTCTACCATATTACTTAGTCTTGATGATCAAATCATCACGGAGGTTGCTGATCAGGAAACGGCGGCTGGATTGTGGCTGAAGCTGGAGTCATTGTATATGACTAAGTCGTTGACCAACAAATTATTACTGAAACAGCGGTTGTTTAGCCTCCGGATGCAGTCAGGTACTTCCTTACGGGAACATCTAGAAAAACTTAACTCTATTTTGCTTGATTTACGTAATTTAGATGTTAAAATTGATGATGAGGATGCTGCGTTGATTTTACTTGTATCTCTACCGTCTAGCTTTGAGAATTTTGTAGAGTCTTTTGTTGTTGGTAAGGATTCTATAACCTTAGAAGAAGTGAAGGCAGCACTTCATACTAGGGAACTCAGAATGAAAGCTACGAGTGATAATGGGGATAATGGTAGTGGGTTGTTTGTTAAGTCCGGAAAGTCTAAAAAGAATAAGGGGTTTAACAAGGGGAACAATGCTGGGTCGGGTGCTGGAAACGGCAAGGATGGATCTAGTAAAACTACTACTAAAACATGTTATTACTGTAAAGAACCGGGTCACTTTAGGAATAATTGTCCGGTGAGGAAAAACAAGTCCCAGGCTGCTGTAGTTGAAGAGAAACCGAATGAGAGCTATAATTCAGAGGAAGATTTAGCATTAGTCAGTTCTGCTAGGTCTGATGATTTATCTGATAACTGGGTTCTAGATTCGGGGTGTTCGTTCCATATGTGTCCACGTCGAGATTGGTTTGATACATATGAACCTCGCAATGGGGGTATGGTTATAGTCGGTAACAATGCTCCATGTAAGGTCACAGGTATTGGTTCCATGAGGTTGAGGACTGTTGATGGGCGGAGGTTAACTTTGACTAATGTACGGCATGTTCCTGCTTTAGGAAAGAATCTGATTTCATTGGGTACCCTGGATGACTTGGGGTACAATGGTGTGTTTTCAGATGGGGAGTTGTGTATTTTCAGAGGTTCTGAGTTGGTACTTAAGGGTATCAAAAGGAACACCCTCTATGTTTTTGAGGGTGTTACACTGCCTAGTTCTGCGGTTTGCGCATCTGTATCTCACCAGGAGATGACTAAGATTTGGCACATGAGGCTTGGTCATATGGGGGAGAAGGGGATGCAGCTATTGTCCAAGAGGGGTCTTCTATCCGGGGTCAAGGTTGCCAACCTTGAATTTTGTGAGCATTGTGTGTTTGGTAAGAAACACAGGTCAAAGTTCAGCAAGGGTGCTCACATTACTGATGCAGTGCTCGATTACATCCATTCAGATTGCTGGGGTCCATCTAGAGTTGAAGGTATGGGAGGTTACCACTATTTTGTGTCATTTGTTGATGACAAGTCCCGATACACATGGCTTAGGTTGCTTAAGTCAAAGGATGAGGCCTTCAAAGTTTTCAAGCAATGGAAAGCTTTGGTGGAAAATCGACAAGGAAGGAAGATCAAGAAGCTACGAACGGACAATGGGCTAGAGTTTTGCAAAGACGAGTTTAATCAGTTCTGTGCAGATGAGGGTATAGGTCGGCATCATACTGTCAGGAAGACACCACAGCAGAACGGTGTAGCAGAACGGGTTAATCAGACACTGCTAGAGAGAGTTCGATGCATGCTCTCTAATGCAGGGCTTGGGAGGAGGTACTGGAGTGAAGCTGTGTTAACAGCTTGTTATGTCATTAATAGGGGTCCTCATTCTGGAATTGATTCCAAAATTCCGTTTGAGATCTGGAGTGGTAAGCTGCCTAATTTTTCGAATTTGAAGATTTTTGGTTGTGTTGCTTATTATCATGTTATTGAGGGTAAGCTGGATCCACGAGCCAAGAAGGGGTGTTTTGTTGGGTACGGGGATGGTGTGAAGGGGTTTAGAATTTTTTCACCTTCGGAGGGTCGGGTCATTCTTAGTAGGGATGTTACTTTCGATGAAAACACCATGTATTCAATTAAAAATGCAGAGATTTCAGATTTGAGAAGGGAAGGAGACAATTTATTACAGACAGATGGGGTACTTGAGGTACATCAGTCTACCATTGCTGATTTACCTCGGGTACAATATATTGATGATGATGCTGATGTTCCAGTGCCGGGTACTCCTGAACCTGAGATTACTCCTACTCATTCTAACTCTGGGGATGAGGTGGAGCAATCTAATCAGGGGTCATCTAGTCAACCTGACACCATTCTTGAGATGCCTAAACGAGTTATCAAGAAGCCTGTTAGATTGATTGAAGAGATGGAGGGAAGAAATTGCTGTGTTGATGCGATGACAGGTTATGCATTGAGTGTAGCTGATGATGTAGAGTCATTTGAACCTGCCACATATAAACAAGCAATTAGTTGTAGTGAGTCTGCGCAATGGCTTGCCGCAATGGGTGAAGAGATGCAGTCTCTTTACAAGAACAGAGTGTGGGAACTGGTAAAGGTACCGGAAGGGAGGAAGCTTGTGGGTTGTAAATGGATTTACAAGAAGAAAGAAGGGTTGTCGGAAACTGAGCAAATACGTTTTAAGGCTAGGCTAGTTGCTAAGGGGTTCAGTCAGGTAGAAGGGGTTGACTTTGTTGAGATATTCTCACCTGTGGTTCGACATACTTCTATCCGTGTGTTATTGTCAATTGTAGCACATTTTGATCTTGAGCTGGAGCAGTTGGATGTTAAAACGGCTTTCCTTCATGGCGATTTGGAGGAGGAGATTCTGATGAAGCAGCCCGAAGGATTCGAAGTTCCTGGAAAGGAACACTATGCCTGCAGATTGCTAAAGTCATTGTATGGACTTAAGCAATCCCCCCGACAGTGGTACAAAAGGTTTGATTCTTTTATGGTTTCACAAGGTTTTGACAGGAATTCATATGATTGCTGTGTGTATCATAGTAAGCTGGATAATGGTTCCATGATTTATCTTTTGTTATATGTTGATGACATGTTGGTTGCCACAAAGAATAAATCTGATATTGCTAGATTAAAGGAGATGCTTAACTCGGAGTTTGACATGAAAGACTTGGGTGCAGCTAGGAAGATTTTGGGTATGGAGATCTACAGGGATCGGGCTAGAGGTAAGCTTTTCTTGACTCAGAAAAGCTACATTGAAAAGATTCTGTCTCGTTTTGGGATGGAAAAATCGAAGCCTATAAGTACGCCAACTACTGTTAGTTGTAAGTTGTCTTTGTCTATGTCACCTCAATCAGAGGAGGAGTTGTCTTATATGTCTAGAGTTCCATATGCAAACGCGGTTGGTTGTTTGATGTATGCTATGGTCTGTACTAGGCCGGATATTGCGCATGCTGTTAGTGTTGTAAGCAGGTTTATGGCTCGACCTGGGAGGGAACACTGGCAAGGGGTGAAAAGGATTTTTCGCTACCTGAGAGGGACAGCTGATATTGGTCTTGTGTACGGGAATGGTAGGGAATGCTTGGTCACTGGGTACAGTGATTCTGATTATGCAGCTGATGTGGATACCAGGAGGTCTGTGACTGGTTATGTGTTCACTTTGGGTGGTTCTGTGGTTAGTTGGAAGTCTACATTGCAGTCATCAGTTACGTTGTCAACTACTGAAGCTGAGTATATGGCTCTAACTTCTGCAGCTAAGGAGTCTATTTGGCTCAAAGGCCTAGTAGGTGAACTGGGTATTGCACAGGATTTTGCTACAGTGTATTGTGATAGTCTAAGTGCGATTTGCTTAGCTAAAGATCAAGTACACCATGATCGGACGAAGCACATTGATGTCAGGTATCATTTCTTACGTACTGACAAGAGGATTAAGGTGAAGAAGATTGGGACTGCTGACAACCCGGCTGATTTCTTCACTAAGCCTGTTCCGTTGAGCAAGTTTAAACATTGCTTAGACTTGCTAAATATTGATTACTACGTGATGTAGTAGGCCCTGAGGGGCGAAGTTGGGGAGCTCCTGGTGTAGGTGTGTTGGCATTAAGGTGGAGCTTGCCCGGGGCTTGTGATGCAGGTGGAGCATTATGAGTTGTTATACTTGGAGACGAGTATGTGATGGGTCTTGGTTGAAGACTTATCGGGATGTATGGCTTATGCATGAGTCCTGCATCGGGTTTGGCTTGAGATGTTTTTTCACTATGTCTTGATGGGGTCGTTTGCTGACTACGAGTTCTCGTCAAGGTGGAGATTGTTGATAAGTATATTAGGTGACTCGTACTTCGTAGCTTTGTCCGCCCGATCGGGCGGACATTGCCCGGTCTGACCGGGCGGAAGAAGAAGAGGTGCCTGGCAAATTCGTTGAAGAAGCTGCTCTCGCGCCCGACCGGGCGAGCCTTCGCCCGACCGGGCGAGCCTTCGCCCGATCGGGCAGACCTTGCCCGGTCTGACCGGGCGGTGGGGGTTGGATACGTTGAAGCATTCGTATGGAGTTTTCTTCTCGCGCCCGATCGGGCAGACCTTGCCTGGTCTGACCGGGCGGAGAAGGAAAAATACGGAACGCGGATTTTGCGGTTTTAGGTTATCTTATTTTATTATCTTTTTGCCCAAGTATCTTTTAATTAGGGATTAATATAAAACCTCCCTAATATCAGTATTAGGGTAAAGAGAGATAGAGTGAGAGCCGTTCTTGAGAAATACAAGAATCATCTTTGTAATCTTTGCAGTTTATAGTGAAATCATTCGATCTCGGTGCCCGTGGACGTAGCTATCACATCGATAGTGAACCACGTAAATTCTTGGTGTTGTTCTTATTGTTTGCATTGAATTTCTTTATTGTTTTCTTGTTTGTTTTCGACCTTTGCTTCCGCTGTCGCACAACATATACTCGACATTATTTTGTTTCTTATGTGAAATAGATTTCGATTTATTTGGTTATTATTCATACAATAATCATATACAAGCTAGACTTGTTAGCAAGAACATGAAGTATAAAGAATAATTATTTGATACTCTCGCATGAGGTAGCTATATATAGTAATTTTGTGCGTACATTATTTGAGAAAGTAGCAATTGTAAGTGTACAACGTTTGGAATTAAGTAGTTCACCATTTTATTTTTTATTTTTGTTGAGCAAAAACTATGAGTTCCAATAAAAAAAATAAGTACAGTTCTTCGTAATAAATAACAATTTTTTCAATACTTTTTTCTATTTGATCAATCACACCATATGATGCAATATTTTCAACTCCGTGTATATAATGTTTTACTTCCTCCGTTCTTTGTTACTAAATCTAGTTTGACTTTGCATTATTGACATTCTCTCCTTTAATTTGAATCATAATCATATGAGATCTTATTAGAATCATTTCCAAAAAATACTATTGAATTTCTATAATATTTACTTATTAAGAATTAATTAAATATATTATGAGTTAAATTTATCCTTAAATTTATGTATTGACAAACTTGATAAATGACACAGGTCAAGTAAAAAAGAACAGAAGACATGTGTATAATTGAATATCCCTAGATAAGCTTCATTAATTGAAGATTACTTAATAGCTAGGAATAAGATGTACGTACGCAAAATTACCTAATTTCATCTCAAATATTTTCGAAGTATAATGGACTTAAAATGAAGAAATAAAAAAAAGTCATAATATGTTAGTGAAGTGTTAGAAACTTAGAATATGTATTAAATCTTTTAGTTCCCTTCGAATGATTATCACAGGGGCCTTATTATTCAATTTTATGTTTAGGATGCATTACATGAACTCTTTTAGAGTGTAACCTAGCCACATGATTTTGTGAATTGAATTATCCTCAACATGAAGAAAACATTCATCTAGTCATGGACGTAGCTAGCTAACTCATTGTTAGTTGAATTGAACCATATGCACGTAGAATTTGTGTTTTTGTTTGTTAATTTCTTTAATCTATATTGCATCCATTATAATGTCGTAAAACCTTTTTATAATTGTTCCAAACCGATTAGAAATAGTAATTTAATACGAGTATCAGTCTAAAACTTGGACCTTTACCATTTCTATGGCCCTCCCAAAAAAATGGTGAAAAAGACAACAGAACTATAAAAACATGTGGTTTAGAAAATATGAAAATTTCGACCACGGAAATATAGGGTGCTCAGCTACATTTTATTTATTGAGATCCTATTGTAACCCATATATATGACCGTATGACTTATTCAACACTTTAAAAGGATAAATAGTGAAGGGATGAATTACTTCTTCAATTTCTACTTTTTTAATTTTTTTTTTTATGCTATTGAAATAAATTTTGGACTACAACAATAACAACATGCATGTACGGATGTACGTACGTTATATTGATATTCAAGATAGTGGTTTAGTGCCACATAAAATCATTAAAATTTAGAGAAAGGGAAAGTAGTAGAGACTATGTTCTTGTATTTCGATACTTTTAGAAATAATGTGATTGTAGTATTGACATTAGAGGTAATTAATTCCAATTGAGGGGTATTAGAAGAGGGTGACTCATAACTCATAATAATTTATAGTAAATTAGTACTCCGTAATAAACTTATAATGGGCATATGCTAATAAATTGGAAGTTTAGCTAGAGACTAATATCGAAGATTCGAAGATTTTTTTAGTATGCAGTAATTTGCTAATTAATTGAGGCAATATGAATGTAATTAATGACTTGAATAATTTGTCTAAACTTATATTAATGAATTGTATATAGGGAGTAATTAAATATATTTTTATCTGAAAACAATAAAAATAAATTTTGGATAGTCGTCACTCCCATAGTCCAATCCCAGTATTCATAATGAGATTTGTTTTTATAAAACGGCACTATTAGCGATGGGTCCATTAAATCTAAAATGCTGTTAATAAAGAGATACTGTTGGAACAACAAGTGTGTAGTGTGTGAATTTTGTGAAAAACTCAAAGTCCCACATTGGTGGGAAATGAGAGTTTTACTCTCTTTATAATATAGAGAGTGGGCTAAAGGGGTGTGGCCCTTGGGCTACCCACATTTTGTGGAGAGGGAGGACCTATATGGTAAACCATCTATCACACGCGCGCCGAACCGAACCGGGTCGGGTTTATTAAATAAACTTATTTTTTGGACAAGGCTAATTGCGTGATTAGTTCCTTGATTTTTGCTAAACGTTTTTGACTGATTACATTTGACCGTTTTTTCAAAACTGATTAATGGAGCGTTAATCATGCAAACGTTTTCACTGATTTTTTGCTAAACGTTTTGCCACGCATTAATCTTCTGTAACCGTTTTGAACGTTCAACTTATGACCGTTTTAATTGCGTGATTAGTGCCTAATTAAACAGCAGCAGTTACGTTGCAATTTTTCCTATAAAAGGCGTGTTGATTTCCTGTTTTTGACACACAAAAAAATACAGAAAGCAATCTTCTTCTCCTCTCTATTTTCCCTCACAAAAACAAAACCCTCGAGCAGTTTCTTTTCTTTTTGGGTGTTTAGTTGCCCGGTGGTTTTTGTGCAGTTCCACCGGTATAATTTCAATAGAGAAAGGCTGTTTTATCCTGGGGAACATCCGGTTTAGTACGAACTGCTTGCACCTTTTCAGGGCAGTGCCGTGAATGTTCTAAAGAAAGCGACATAGTCCGCGACTCAGTCTATTTTTCGGTAACTTTGTTCTTACTGTTTTTGTTCCCGCAGTTCCGTTTATAACAGATACTACCTAAGTAATTTTGTTTCTTTTTCTAAGTCTAATAATTTGTTCTAATTCCATTATCTCAATTCCATATATTCGAGGGGAAAGTGTACTTGCTTTTGTAGCCTTGTTTGGAAAAACAATATATTGAGGGAAAAAAAGGTCATTTCACTTATAGTGAAAGAATCATCGACACTAATTAATCAAGATATTAAAATGATAGTGACTAATGTAGTTAACCTTGTTAGTAATAGTTACTCCGTAATTTTAATTGATGTGCCAGAAAGTCATGCATCTGATGCATGTGAATATACAATACTATTGCTAATGGAAAACCATATAAGAGTTGGTAGACGACAGCATTGCTACATGATTAATTAATCAATTAAGTGCACTTTATTTATCGTGTTTACCTTTTTAATTAGATATTTATATTATTATAAGTACAATTTTAATGTCACTATGTGTAAAATAACTGTCTTCAAAATATGGGAGCTCTTTTTGTTAAGGGTGGCTGGAAAATAACATTTGGGTGCCAACTGAAAATGTAAATTAAAACAATTTCATTGAGACTACTAATAAAGCATTCGATATAAGAGTTAAGAAGATTGAGTCCCTCAACTTCTTATCAATTCAAATTGCATGGTTAAGTTATTTTTAATTGGCAATATTACACTCTTGCAATACATTTTTTCATTGTCAAAAGTGAGGATCTCACACTCTTAATAGCTTCTCTATATCTCATTAATTTTTTTTTTTAAAATCTCACAATTTACATCTTATATCATAAAATTGTACAGTCATACAAGGTTACCTCAACCACTCAAAAGAAGAAATTAATACATTGTGTGGCATAACCCGTCAATCATTAAATCATACAAAAATACCCTTAAATTTACAAAAGTTACTAGCATCTTAGTGAGCATTTGAGAAATTAGTGAAAGAAAACTTACAAGATTTAGTTGTATATGGAATTAAGTTGATAAAACTCTTCAAGACACCATTGGTTCTCTCACTCTTCAAAGCATCGATCTATGTAAATAACAAAGTCAAAGTAACTAAAGTCGCAATGAATCTTGTCCCCTAATAAATTTGCAACAATTTTGTCTCAATTTGTGATTTCGAATTTTGAATTTGATTTGCTTGATGTTCAACAATTTTTTTTTTAATTTAGGAGGATGGAAGGCATAATTACCAATGGGCAATGACAGAGCCCAACGTAAGATAACCCAGAATAAATAATAGTGTTATTCAGTTGTACATAGACTAATGGCAAAGTGGAGTTTTTTGGTAATGAGAAAGTTAGCAATATGAGAATAAAATGTAAAATCTTCTTAAAATTCAATTGATTTTACACCCGTTTTTAAAAGATGAGAGTGCTCAACTTTTATTCTTCTTATTTGTTGTGATCTCCATTTTCATAGATTAAATTTCATTATTTTAATACAAAAATCTTACCATTTTATAGCCAAAAAAAATATTTTTTAAAAAAATTCCTTATATGTAATGAAAGAAAAGGAATTCCCCAACGAGTAAAAGGAAAATGGAGAAAAGTCTTGGTTGTAGTCTTGTTAAAAATATAAAAATCAAGAATCTAGTGCACCATGCAAATACATCCATTACTAGATCATAATAAGATTTCAGAATTCCACAAATTACGTACTCGCCTTTACTATGCTTACTAAAGTACTAATAACTTAATAAATGTAATAATTCACCATTAAAAAAGACATTAGTGTAAAATAGAAGATTAGAAAATGAAGAAAATGTATATATATTCTCAATATTCAAATCAATTTGTATTTTTACATTTACATCAGTCCAAGAGAAAAATCATCCTTTTCAACCCAACAACTAGGCTGCGCACAAAAAAGAGGAGAGAGAAAATGTGGGATTCCATTTTTATGGAATCACCATCAACCTCTGAAAAGAAATATATTAATTATTCCCACCACAAAATAATAATAACAATAATACCCCATTAATTTATTTTTCTACCCAGTATTAAATTTTATAAGTTTTAACCCACATAAAAAATAAATATAAAAATCATATCTTTTTTTATTTTATTTTATTATTTTAACTATTTTGGGAGATTTATCTAATCAAAATCACATCTTCATCTGTCTCTCCTCTTCAATTGAAAGGAAGAGAATACAAGAAGAAGAAGAGGAGGAGAGAGAAAATAGTGTAAAGTTCTGAGAAGTCATTGATTGATTATGTCCGAAGCAGCAGCAGCAACAGCAACATCAGTTGAAGAAGGAAATCAGACGGCTGGGATTAAGCCATCATATCATCATCAAATTCCAAGAACTCGGGAGCTACAATCTGGTGTGACGCAGCTACACCTTGACCCTTGTTCTTCAACTTTCATGGACCTTGATTTTGGGGATCTAGATGCTTCTTGGTCGTTTGATCAGATCCCTACTTCTCCAGTTTTGATTTCTACTTCTGACCAGCCTTTTTCTCCTCTTTGGGCTTTTACCGACGGTTCTACCGCCGCCGCCGTTAACTCTTCCGACGACCGGAATCTTCCCGGAATTCGGATTCCAGCTGAGCTTGCTCGCTTTACTCCTTGTATGATGCTTCCCTCCTTTTCTTGTCTTGGAAAGTTTTGATTGGTTTGGATTGGATTGGATTGAATTGACTTTACCTTGTAATATTTGTTGGAGTTTTTCTAATAAATTTAAATGAGTTTAAAAATTTATGGGTTTTTTAACTTTTTTGGGAATTTTTTAACCTTTGACTTTATAAATTGTTCAAATTTAGGAGTGTCAATGGTGGATGAGTTTATAAGGTTACTGGGTTTAGGCCTTTGACTTCTGGGGGTTGATTGATTGCATATTTTGTAGAATCAAAGTTGAAAAGCATTGAATATTGGATAAATTTTGTAGGGTAGTTATTGAATTTTGAAATTTTTGGTTGTAATTTGTAAATTTGGTTGATTGTGTAGGTAATACAGAACCTGTGGGTGAGAATGGAGGGAATGAGGGTGGTGAGGAGGAGGATTATAAGAAGAAGATTCCGAGTCCGGGTTTAGGACATACTCCACTGGATAGCTTTGATGTATCATTTATAATCAAAGAGAGGATGACACAGGCACTTAGGCACTTCAAAGAATCAACTGAACAAAATCAGATTTTAGCTCAGATTTGGGCACCTGTAAAGAGTGGGAACCAATATGTGTTAACAACTTCAGGGCAGCCCTTTGTTCTAAGGCCTCACAGTAATGGATTGAATCAATATAGGACTGTATCTTTGATGTATATGTTCTCGATTGATGGTGAGAGCATAACGACTCTTGGGTTGCCTGGCCGTGTTTTTAGACAAAAGTTGCCAGAGTGGTCACCTAATGTTCAGTATTACACCAGCAAAGAGTATCCGAGGGTTAAACATGCCAAGCATTATAATGTTCGAGGGACGTTGGCTTTGCCTGTGCTTGAACCTTCAGGGCAGTCTTGTGTTGGTGTGCTTGAGCTCATAATGACTTCGCAGAAGATTAACTATGCTCCTGAGGTTGATAAAGTCTGCAAAGCTCTTGAGGTTAGTTTATCTTTGTTCACGAAGGCAAAAATCCTAATGTCTTCTGTCCACTTTCACTTGTTCTTTGCCACATTCTCTACTCATTTTTCTTGCTCCCTATCCTGTATTTTGATTAAGATGTCTGATTTGATTTTGGTTAAATACTGATTATGTCATTGACCATGAAAGAAATATTTTAACACATTTTGAGCCCAAATATTTGGCATTATGCTTGACTAACTTTAGTGTCTTAACTCATTGTATGCTGCATTATACACATGGGATGAGATGTTAACAATGCTTCTTCCTGTAGCCAAGGAAAAGGGAAGTCAGTAGAAGTGTGTTATGGCTGAACTATGTTGCTTCCGTGTTGGCTGATTTCAAATTTTCAACTATGATTTATTATTGAGGTTTTTCAAACCCTCAGGGGTAATGTTGGTCTGATGTTGAGGATGTATTTGAAATTTTATTATAGATTTTGTGTCGGTGTTGCAAAGAATGTAGTATGGAAACCTGTGTGCCCAAGTTCTATGGGCTTGGCAAGAAATATTCCAACACAGATATGCAGGACTTGGGAGGAAATGTCCAACAGAGCTATGTTGGAATTGGCTGTTTTCAAAGACCTCTCGATTTTATTCCCCATTGAAGTGTCCATATTTTTCTTGCCTCATATAGGGTGTATTTGACACCACTAATTTAAGTGAATCAAAAGGTGCTTGAACATAAAGCATGTCATGTTATTATGATTTTTCCAGCCACAATTCCCACAGGGATCCTCCTCCTAATTAGTTTGTGGTTTGTGCGAAGCAGATCGAGGAACTAGAGTAAGAAGGATCCTCTTAGATATGGTTTATATCTACCCTTCTTGCAATGTGTACTTATGTAGCAGAGATGGCCATTGGGCTCCTAATAGCCCTGATCTATATCTAAATAAGTGCTTTGTTTCAAAACAAGCACCATTCTATATATTCAGTGTGAGATTTAGGTCAAAATTTCTTATTTGACTAGTTAGTCCATCTGCATTAGATCATTCAAGTCAATGAATTGGAAAAGAGAAAATGGAAGGGAAGGGGTTGTAGGGATTGCTCTTCTTAAGCTGTTTTGAATTTATTTCATGTAAACAACCTCTCATATGCTTAGACTTAATACTGTCTTTTTGCTTTCAAATGTTCAACAAGGTCTAAGTTAAAGAATTCAACTCTTTTGCAGGCTGTAAATCTGAAGAGCTCAGAGATATTGGATCATCCTAATATCCAGGTAAATGATCTTGCAATGCTTAAGTTCCAGTGTCTCCATAATCTCTAAAGACTAATATGACAATGATGCATGTCCAGATCTGCAATGAAGGTCGCCAAAATGCACTTGCGGAAATCTTGGAAGTATTGACTGAGGTATGTGAAACCTATAAATTGCCCCTGGCGCAGACTTGGGTTCCATGCAGGCATAGGAGTGTTCTAGCCTATGGTGGTGGTGTGAAGAAAAGTTGTTCCAGCTTTGATGGAAGCTGTATGGGACAAGTATGCATGTCCACCACTGATGTCGCATTCTATGTTGTAGATGCTCATATGTGGGGCTTCCGAGAAGCCTGTGCCGAGCATCATCTTCAGAAAGGGCAGGGTGTTGCTGGGAGGTCATTTTCATCACATGGTTTGAGTTTTTGCCGAGATATTTCACAGTTTTGTAAAATTGAATACCCATTGGTGCACTATGCTCGTATGTTTGGGTTAACTGGCAGCTTTGCAATCTGTTTAAGGAGCAAACATACAGGAGATGATGATTATATTCTTGAATTTTTCCTCCCTCTTAGCTTAAAAGACACTACAGAGCAGCTTAAATTGCTAGGCTCCATATTGGCAACAATGAAGCAGGATCTCCAGAATCTAATGGTAGCTTCTGGAAGAACTCTGGAAGAGGAAAGGAACTATATGGAAATCATTGAAGTTTCCGCAGATGAGAATCAGGACCTACAAGTTGAATCTAATTTGTCGACTAACCCTCAATCTGGGGCTGAAACAATAAATGGTGTACCACAACCGCTAAATATCTCCCAGCCCCAACTAGTGGAACTTGATTCTAGAAATGCAGGAAAGAGTGTTGTTGGAGCTGGTCAATGCCACAATGGAATCTCTGTAGTTGAAAATAAAGAGATCAAGAAAACCTCAGAAAGAAAACGTGGAAAAGCTGAAAAACAAATTAGTTTGGAGGTTCTTCAACAGTATTTTGCTGGGAGTCTTAAAGATGCTGCAAAAAGCCTCGGAGGTTCGTCTTTTTTGCTATTTATTCATTATTTGTAAACATGGTTAAGTGTCTTATCTTAGTGGCATTTTTCTGTAAGGTTATGGTTGTTTATTTCATTTGAATAACCTGTAATTAAGTATGTTGCATTGTATTTAACAGTATGTCCAACAACAATGAAGCGTATCTGTAGGCAGCATGGCATATCACGTTGGCCATCTCGCAAGATTAATAAGGTGAATCGCTCCCTTACAAAGCTTAAGCGTGTGATTGAATCTGTCCAGGGAACTGATGGAACATTTAGCTTGACTTCCTTAGGTCAACCTACTATCCCTGTTCCTGTTGGGTCTATTAGTTGGCCTGCTGGTGTGAATGGAACTTATCAGCAACAATCACCAACCTCTAAATCTTATGATCTTCCAGATGAAAGGAGTGAGATGCCACAGCTTAGCCAAAGAGTTGACAGGCAGACCAGCGGCAGGGAATCAAGTCATGAAGAAAGAACTCATGAGCAAAACGAGCTTGTGTCTAAAGCAGGGAGTGGATCCCGAGAAGTAAGTGCAGGGACATCGACTTCTCATGGATCATGCCATGGAAGTCCTGGAATTGAAAGCAACCCACCAAATGGCCATTTCGTTCCCAACTTTCATGATCAAATAGGTAATTCTACTGGTTTAATGGGTCAACTAAATGGAGAATCACATCTGGTTTCTGGCTACTCAATGCCAGACGCCCTCCTTGCAGCACATCATCCTCGAGAAGCCTTTGGGGGCATGCCTCTTGAGGATGCAGGAAGCTCAAAGGATTTAAGAAATCTATGTCCTTCAGCCAATGATACCAATGTAGAAGAAGTCATTCCGGAACATGGGTGGACAAACCATCATTGTCCTATTCCATCTCCCAGAGTGTCTATGAGTGCTGCTGGTATGATGCCCAGATTTTTAGCTCGGCAAGATATGAATGCTGTTACCATAAAGGCCACATTTAGAGAAGATATTATCAGATTTAGGTTCTCTTTGAACTCCAATATTGTGGAGTTGAAGGAGGAGGTGGCAAAAAGGTTTAAACTCGAAGTGGGAACATTTGAGATAAAATATCTCGACGATGATCACGAGTGGGTTTTCATAGCTTGTGACTCTGACCTACAAGAGTGCTTAGATATATCAAAATCATCAGGAAGCAATATGGTGAGACTGTTGATTCAAGACGTGTCAGGTAATCCTGGAAGTTCGTGTGAAAGCTCGGGAGGATGAAAACCATTTGAACAGTTAGATACTTGCATAGATTGTAATCCATTCTTGTAGTAGTATTAGGATGGCGGGCAAGTCAGAATTTGTAGATTGGTGTATCAGTTGGTTGTTTATGCAAGCTGTATATAGTTTGCTGGTAATATTTAGGGTGAGCACAATGTGGATGTTGTTCTCTTTTGCCTTCAGTTTTGCTACATTTTTGTTCTCTGTTCATTGTAATTGTAAACAGAACATTTTCAGTTATAAGACATGGTTTTTCTGGAAAGAAAAATATTGCTTTCCACTGGTTAGTCCTGTAATTCAACCAGCCATGAATTTGACTGTTCTGTTGTATAATACTCGTACACTCGTAGTATATGGGTATGGGTGTGTGGCTTGCGTAGATATGTGGTGACGTAAAATAAAATTATAACTTTACCATTAATGGAAGAAGCATTAATTATTCTGAACTACGGAGCATTACAATATTTCTTGAATGTATGGCTAGTTAATGTTGTTGATGCTCACAACCTTGCTGCTAAAGCAAGGTGGAAGTCTTAGCTCTCTTGTATGCTTTCTAGGTTTTCGAAAAAAAAAAAAAATCATTTTAAATTTAAGTTCAAATACGCTATTTTTTTAAATGCATGCTATATTTTATTTGTATTAATCAACTTTGTCTACAGAATTGCATGAAACCCAACCAAATGATTCGGACAAAACCTCACATAACAGTTCAATTTCATAGAGTTTTTTTTGGTCTTTAATGAACCACAAGGGCGGGTGATGAGAATCAATCCCCAGGAATTGGGAGGGACGCTTTAACCAACTTAACTATCTCTCACTCTTAGTTCAATTTCGTAGAGCGCTTAGAAAGTATAAGTATATGTCTAAGCGCGACTGCATCTGAATATGATGCCATTGACAAAACTCCCAGTGCAACAACGAAAAGCGTCAAAGGGCCTAGTGTGGCATTTCCTAGCCCTGCAAATGCTCATCAACCTCTCCCATAGCTTATGAATGGTGCAGAGTGCAGACCCATGTACATTATCAAGTTATATACAAGAAATTATAAGTTCAAGCAGTTTTGTTGTGAAGGGCTGAAGGCTACTTATAACGTTATAAACAGTATTCTTGGGTTGTTTGTTATTGATTCTTAAAGTCATAATTGGAGAATGAATCAACTGCTTATATTGCTCTCTTCGTAAATTACTACATACTTTTTATTTTTCGTTAGGGTGGGCACGTTAACCTTTGGTATGTTAATGGTCAGAAGGTGCAGTTGAATTTTGACTTGATCGTTGGGGACTTCACCATATTTCTGTATAGTTGAAATTGGTATTAGCTCATATAGCGCAAGTCTACTAATCAAATTCTCCTCTAGCTTCGCGATCCTGCTCATAAACAAAATGTCAACGGAAGAAGCTCATCTCATGATCAATATGTGGTCACTTATGAGGAAGAATTGGATCCTGGTATCCTCCCGCGTTATATCTCCTTCTGGTCAGCTCTGTTTGAAGGGGGATCCGGGGCCTTGGATTAGAAATAACCCTGCATCTCATTTGTTAGTTAGATGTTTGGAATTGAATTTTGTGAATAATGATGTTGAAGGGGAGATAGCAGATTCAATTAGGGAACTGTCAAGGCTCACACACCTCTATATAGTAGAATCTTCAAGTGCCTTCCTAACGCCATCACTAGGCTTCACAACTTGCAAGTGTTGCAAATTGAATGTTGTATCAAACTGGAAGAATTGCCAGCAAATGTAAGTCTCTTAGAGAGCATTACAGGACTTCACAACTTACAAAAATTAGACCTCAGACAGTGTTACAATCTCAGAAGAATTGCCTGCTGATTTGGGTGAGTTGCTAGAATTGTTTTACATTGATATTCAAGGTACTGCCATCAAGTGCCTACCTGGTAGCATTACAAAGTTATGGAATTTGTGATTCCTATTACTCCCTTGGTCTTTCAGACTTGAAACATTGCCACATAATTTAAACGAGTCCATCATCGTAGCTGTTGCGCAGATGGAAAACCTGGAATGAACTTAGAAAAGAGATTGCTCCTTTGTCATTTCCACTTCTTGGAGGTATAGTAAGTCTTTTTTTTTATTCAAGAAAGAATTTGTCACTTATTGCAGTATTTTTCCTCCGATTTTTGTATGTACTATCAATTGAGCTTCTTTCTACTGCTGTTGTTGAAATTACAGCAGAAGCAGCTCAGAATCAGAATCAATGCAAGTGCTCATATGAGAGGATTGCTTGTCCCTCCATTGTATTTCCTTGGGGGTACCTCCAGTTAAAGGGAGACTCGGGGCCATGGATTCATCGTCACTATGATTCTCATTTGTTGGTGCGATTTCTGGACTTGGACTTATCGTGTGATACTGATCATATATCAGAGTCCATATGGGAATTGCCACAAGACTTGAATCAGTTAGTGAGCCTTAGTGTTAGAATTCACGTCCTTTCTTATGTATTCTTCTTTCTTTTTACTTGTAATTTTGCTTATGTTTAGCTTTCTAGGCTTTTCTTTAAGTTTTTCTAGGTTTAAGTAGAATTATTATGTTACTGTCAATCTAGTGTTCACTAGATTTCCACTGTAAGCTCCCTACTTTAAGACTTGTGTGTTGGTTTAAGTTTTTATAGATATTGTGTTTGCCTTATTTGAAAACATGCTCCCCAAACCCAAACCAAGAGAATCTCGAAAGACACCCAGAAAAATTAATGAACTCATCCAAATTGCTATAATAAAAAAAAAAAAAAAAAAAAAATCCAATTGAGCTAGTATAAGCAACATCCTAGTTAAACACACACCCAGAAACATCTTAAAACTGTATTCATCAAAATTTAACCCAAAAAGAAAAAAATCAATCAACTTAGCATGAATTGAAACTGAGAAAAAACATATTAAAAAAAGCCATATATTTCATATATTCGATTCGAATTTCCAATTACATCAGAAAGTAATTAAAACTTCTTCAAACTACACTTAGATCTAAACACAAACCCTAAAAACAAATCCACAAACCTAACCACCAAAACCGTAAAGAGTACGGCCCTGCCTCTTAAGAGCATAGACAACGTCCATAGCAGTAACCGTCTTACGGCGAGCATGCTCGGTGTAGGTAACAGCATCCCTGATAACATTCTCCAAAAATATCTTCAAAACACCGCGAGTTTCTTCGTAGATCAGGCCGCTGATCCTCTTAACACCGCCTCGACGAGCAAGACGGCGAATGGCAGGCTTAGTGATACCCTGAATGTTGTCCCTCAATACCTTCCTGTGCCTCTTGGCTCCTCCCTTTCCGAGCCCCTTTCCTCCCTTTCCTCTTCCTGACATTTTCTCTCTCTTCAAATTTGTTGTTTTTTCAGATTTGGTGGCTTTGTCTGGGTTTGGGTTTTGGTTTTGGTTGTGGTGGGAAAGAAAAGTGGGGAAAAGGGGATTATATAGGGAAGGGGAAAAGGGTGGTTGAATTTTTTGAAATTTTGGTTTTGGAGGGGTTTGTTCCGCGTTTGTTTTAAGTCGTTGGATGTGTTGAATCGGACCGTGTGTATGATTGATCCGTGTCGATTGTAATTTGTGCTTTTGAACCGTAGATGGTTTTTGTCTGACGGTTGGATTTTTCTAGAGATAGCATTTGCGGATTTGCCTTGGGCAACTAACGGTTTTGGGAAGCAATAATATTTTATTTTTTCAATCTTACCTGACATGGCAATTATTTTATTTTATTTTTAAATAATACTCGGGTACTGTAGCTCGTAATTTACCTTCATACTCGGGTATTGTAATTTGTGCTTGTACTCTTATATTTTTAAGCTATAAAATACTTCAAAGGTGAGCAATAGAATATTATAACTTGAAAAAACAAATAAATACTCTCATCATTTTATAATAATCGCAACACTTTGATCATTACATATGTCAATGTAAAATTTTGACCATTAATAATTGTAATTATATATTATTAAGAAGTATAAAAAGTTAATCAATGAAAATATATCTAATATATAATTTAAGAGTAAGTTAATGAGGTTTCTCCAAAACCTCAATCCTCAATTCTCATGCACTTCCCTCTTTTTTTTTTTTTTGCACTATCCTCCAAATAACTTCCAACCTTTTATTTTTTTAATAAACAAAAAATAAATCTCCAAATAACTTCCACTACAACTATTTTTATTATTTTTCCTAATGACACACATACTATTCATTTTACTCAATATAACCAAAGCCCCCCCCCCCCCACAAATTACCTATTTTAATATTATTTCAAAAAAATAAAAATACCTATTTTAATATATCAACCAATAATTTGGTTTTTAGAAACCCCAAAATTACAAGGGATCCATATATTATTGCACATTTTTTTTCCTAACTTTCCCGTATAACACTTGAAAATCAATCTTAAAATTATGTGTACTTCATTTTTAAAAAATACAACCACCATAAGATCCACTATTTTCCTTTAAAAAAATAACAATTGTTGTTGTTTTATATTTTAATAAATCACTAAATAACCACCTTTTTATTAATTCAATAATTATCAAAATCAAAATAGCACGATTTCTGTCTGGCTGGCCACACCGTGTGGCCGACTGACACACACAAAACACTAACCAGGTAACCCCTGTCGGAGTAACTTCTGACTGAGTAACCCCTACCTGATTATGTAACCCTTGACTAAGTAACTCTTGACTGAGTAACCCCTAATTGACCAAATATCCCCTGACCAATTAACCCCTGGTTGGCCAAGTAACCCCTAATTAACCGAATAGCCACTGATCGAGTAATTCCTAACAGAGTAACCCCTGACCGACCAAATAACCCCCGATCGAGTGACCCCTTACCGAGTAACCCATGACCAACTGAGTAACCCCTAAACAAATAACTCGGCCACACGGTGTGGTCAGCCACATATAAAACTTTGTGAAACAAAAAATGTATGCATCATGTTTTCTACCCATACCAATAATCTCAGTTTTTTTTTTCTTTTTTTCAAGGAATGCCAACAATTACCAACATTTCACTTTGTGTTGTTTTCCTTCGCGTATAATATAATCCGTGCATTAGCACGGGTATGCACATTAACTGATATTTCTAAACAAATTCCAATTACCTTATTATTAATCCAATAATCACCAACACAAATATATATATATATATACAATACGTTTTCTGTGCGACAAGCCACCAGTGTAGCTGCTTGAAAAGAGCAAAGTAACTCCAATAACACTCACAGAATAACCCTTATAACACTAACAGGGTTACCTCTATAACACTGAATGGATAACCCCGATAAAACTAATAAAATAACTCCTATAATAGCTGGCCACATGGTGTGCCACATATAAGAGTTAGTTACCATATAAAATTTAATATCCTGTATTTGAAATATAATTTTTGTTATTAGATTTTTTTTAATATCGTTATGTAATATATATATCTCGTGCATTGCACGAATACACTCTAGTTTAAAAACTAATCCAAAAATATTTTATATGACAACATATATTTTTTATATATTGGTAAAAAAATATAGTCAAAGTAAGTATATGAATAGTGCAAAAGTCAAAGTATTGCGATTAGTACGAAACAGATGGAGTAAAGTAAATTTCATCATACACGTGTCGTAAATATTAAGTGGATGAAGCTTTCTTTGAAAAATCAAACAATGTAGCTTGTATAAGCAGGGTTGCTTAATCTATCTGCATCAATATTGTCACTTAAATAGTAAGCTACATGCTTACAATTTAATTTAGGAAAAATTGACAGGAATAATCCCAACTTTGCTCGATTCGCCAAAAATAATCCCAACTTTCTATTATTTTTTAATAATCCGATCTTTAATATGAATTTGCTTCCAACGGTCCTAAGTGACCAGCAACCTGTTGAATAGGTAATTTTTTTTTTTTTAAAAAAAGTTTTATGTACACGTGTCATCACATGATTAGTCAAAAATATGTTTGATTTTAATTTTCTTTTTTAAGAAAAAAGTATTAGTTACAAATTAACACTTAACCTTTTTTTAGGAGGAAAATTTGCCCAGAATAATACCACCTTTCACCCATCTTCCAATAATGGAACCACCTTTAGTTTATTTTAAAATAAAACCACCTTTCACACCACTCTTCTACAAATGGAACAAATTATTGGTAACCCGTTCAATTTCATTTCCCTCCCTCTCACACTCTCTCTCCTCTTTCATTTCCCTTCTCTGTTTACTCCATTAAAGAAGACAGTCAACCACATTTCATCAGCATAATTGAATGCCATAATCCATCCCCATCATCTTGAGAAGGAAACTACAGTGGATATAAGTACAAAAGTGACAAGCTTGGCTACCCTATTTGCGCAATAAAGGTACGATTTTTCCCCCCAATTTATTGACAAAATGTCGAATTGCAATGTCATGCATTGAATTATGAACTATGAGTTAGACACGTTTGATTTTGAGTGTATTGTGATGCAATTTAAGTGTAGTTGGGGTTTTTGTTTGAATTTTGGGAATTTCATGTGAATTGCAAGTACACTAAATTGCGATTAATTTTGGGCGCAGGGTTAATGTTGGGGTGTTATGGTTAATTGCTAATTTTAGCTAACTGAAAATTTGTTGTTGATGTTGTTGCATGTGAAGGTATTGATAGTATTTTTTGTAGACTTTGATGTTGACTGTAGCCTAAATATGCCGTGTAATTCTAGGTTGCAATGAGCACGTTCTTTGATAATGTTACAATAAGGTTTTGGCACGGTGGTAGGTTTAAACATCAAGGTAATGGTGAATTGGTGTATGTGGGTGGTATGGGTAGGAATTACATGGTAGACCCAGATTTGTTGTGTTACTGGGAGTTACTTAAATATGCTAATAAATGTGGGTATATTACTGTGGCTGGATCTATTACCTAGTTCCTGGGTTGAGTTTGGAGAATGGTTTGAGGAAAATAAATGGAGATGAAGAAGTGGTGGAGTTGATTGAAATTGCAAATAAATATAGGGTTGCTGATGTGTATTTCCTGCACTATGAGGAGCCACCTGTGCTAAGACCCTGTGAGCCACCTGTTTAGAAAGTAGTGAGCAATCTTATTCAAATTGAGGGAGTTGTTAGCAATCCTGTACAAAAGCGAGGAGGGAGTTGTTGTTGGCAAAGTGATAGAATCTTCACCTAAATCTACCCCATCCCAAATAACAGACAAAGATGTTGAGAACCCCCACCTAAAGTCAGTAAGAGAAAAAAATTGACCCCAAAGAAGGGACCACAAACAAAGCTAGCCACACCCATTAGGATAAGCCCTAGGAAACAAAAAGATGTTGCCATATCATAAAAAAAAAGAACCTATAAAAGCACCCTATTCTTTTTCTTACCAACAGTTAACTGACCTAACAACCTCATTACCACCCTTAAAACCAAATCTAAGAGAAAAACAAGCTGCAGCCCCCTCCAAACCCCCTTTTGTATGTAGTTCCAGATTTAGAGAAAGAAACTGAAAACCCCTCTCTAACCTTTCTCAATTCCCAAGCTTGGAGTTTGTATCCGCTGCTGAGCTACCTAGTGTTGACACAAACTTTCTTGATTATGAATGGGAGGACAATAGAGGAGTTAGCCCTTTGAAGTGGAGTGAGCTTATAGGTGATGATGGTGAGTTTAGTGATGAGGATGATCCAACTTATGAACCAAAATACCAGAAGTTATGTAAGGGTAATGAGTATGAGGATGACTCACAGGATGAGGATCATGTGGTAGATGCTGATAGAGACACTGAACAGGCTGGTGATTTCAGACTAGATGACATAGATTTGGAAGTTGAGCCATCTGTTGAGGAGCTTGAGGGGACTGATTTTATTGACCCTGAGTCTGATGACAGTGATGTTGAGGTCATTGAAGCAAGGGATAGAGTGAAGAATTGCAACTCAAAGATAATTGAAGTTGCTCTACAGTTGCAAAAAAAAGCTAGTCAGGACAAGCTTGGTGAAAATCCACTAGAGAAGCAAGCTCCCACCTCTGCTAACACAACATCTCAACAAGGTGGTGTAATAATTGATTATGAGCAGAGTGATGATGATATTCATACACCAACTACCAGTGAGGATGAATTAGAGGGAGTTAATAAGGCTCAAAAGGGAGAGATAATTAAGGGAGACACTGACTTCACAAAGTTCACCTGGAAAGTGGGTCAAAGGTTTGTAAACAGATTTAATTTTAAGGAGGCTGTAAGCAAGTATGCAGTCATGCAAGGGAGAGACCTTAGGTATGTCATAAGCAACAAAGACAAGCAAAGATTGGGAGTTAAATGTGTTAGTGTAGACACCTAAAAATGTCTCCCCAAATCCAAACCCGATGATGAACAACCTTTCACCGCCATTATTGGTCGATTTGAGTATTTAATATTTGGAGTGCTTAAATTCATATTCAATCCAATACATTTCATAAACCAACCCAATTCTTAGCCCATTTCCCCAAACCATAACTTATTTTCCTCTTTTCGTGTCCACTTCACAAAACCGAGCTTAACTGATTTTGTGATCCTATAATTTTGATCCAAATATTATTGGTTGGATAGGCCTTGGAATAAGCTTTCCAAGGGTATATCATAAGCCCAATAACACTAAAACTCGGCCCAAAATCGACACCCTTGCACTAAAACGGTTATATCTTAAAATATACAAAATATTTTGACCTGATTATAATTGGGTTAGAAAGTATACTTGAAGATCTTTTCAACGATATATTATATGACTTATTCTGATTTACGGATCAAAAGTTATCATAGTTTTAAAAACGCGTAAAAACCGGAAATTACCGCGCCACAGTGGTTTCTAATTCTGCCGTGACACGACAATTTCTAGGGTTTGTATCTTCATGGCGCCTCCACGCCACAACAAATTTTTCCGTACTACGGCAATTCTGCCGTGACACGACAATTTCTAAGGTTTGTATCTTCGCAGCGCCTCGTTTCTAGGGTTTCGTACCTAACCCCTCACATTTTCTCTATAAATATGAGGATGATTTCTCAATTTTGGGGCACCAACACACATTCTAATCTCTCTCTCTCACATTCTAAGCCTTAAACCTATTTTCCTAATTACACCATTCCTTCCCTAAGCACTCCTTAGAGTCCATACAACACCCGAAGTTCCATACTTAAACCAAGGCGTGAAAGGTAGAACCGATTGAGGGTTTGGACCAAATCAACTCTTTTTTTATTTATTTAATCTAATTCAATTTGATTTCTTATTCTTTGAATTTACTAACGTGTTTATTATTTTATAGTTGCAAGCAAAAACAATCAAAGTAAGGAATCATGTTCCTTTTGTTCCTGTTATATTTCTAACGATTTTTATTATATTTTTCATATACTAATCGTTGTTTTTATGGTTAAATTGCTTCCGATGTTGATGTTATTTTTATTATATTTATTGATCTCCATATTACATGTTAAAGGGAATATATAATTGAATATAACGCCTAATAAGATAATTTGGACGACCGGTTTAGATTCCTTTTTAATCTTGTTGCTTAATCAAGTGATCACTAACATTTTAGAATTATATGTTGCATTAACATTCAACCAATTTATCATAATATTAGTTTGGAGCAAATTGAATCTTTGTTTGTATACCTTTGAGATCGCAAGAATCATTTTTCACCATAAGAATCGAGTAGAGCCAATACGGGTAAATGTGACTCCATGACTCACTTCATACCATCATCCCTGATCCTCCTTTCGTGGTTCTGAACCATATGGAGTTAGTAATATCATGAATTATGAATGGGGTGTAACCTCTACGGGTCAATCGTTGTTGCCTTTGGTTGTCCCTTAATCGTGGTTGTCTTAAATGATCCATGAACGGTTTACAAGTTCCTTAAAAACTTGTTGGTGTTTCCCTACTTTTTTTTGTCCCTAATCGTATATGTCAATTCCCACTTCCTACCAGTGCCAAGCATACTCACACCATGCTTAAGTAGGCGCGCTTCAAATGACGCCTACAGTTGGGAAATGCCTTTTCTACCTTACTGTTCTGTACATTCTAGGGATGCAACTTGGTTGGTGGAGAGATTTGTATATTGTCATACATGCCATAGAAACATGAATAAGAACAGACAACTGAAAAGCACTTGGGTGGCAAGGCAACTTCTTGAGTTGTTCAAAGCAAGGCCACATTGGCCAGTAAAGGAGATAGTAAAAACTGTAAGAAGAGCTTATAAGGTAATTGTCACCCCAAATTTTGCATACAAGGTCAAATGTCATGCTCATAGGATGTTGCATGGCTCTATGAAATAGAATTACATGAAAGTTAAGAGGTACATCAAGGCAATACAACTGGCAAGCCCTGACACTGTAGTTTAGTTGGTGGTTGATCCACAGCCTAACTCATCAACCCTAGTCTTCAAGAGGTTATTCACTTGTTTTGATGGAGTCAAAGAGAATTGGAAATCAGGTTTCAAGAGAGTGATTTGTGTAGATGCTGCATTTCTGAAGACATTCCTTGGGGGTCAGATTATGATAGTAGTATCTTGGGATCCAAATGAGCAAATGTTCCCAATCTGTTGGGTTGTAGTAGAGGGAGAGAACATCCTATCATGGGTATGGTTCTTCACTCATTTACAGTCCTGCCTTGATTTGGGAGATGGAAGTGGGCTTGCTATAAGTTCATATGAGCATCAGATATAACTGTGTCCATTCCCCTTTACTTAGTTTTTATTCAATCAGCTTCATGCATGTCATTAAAATTAGGTTGTTTGTGTTGTTTGTTGTTGGGAATAGGCTATATTGCATATTGTTGCTTCTGTGCTTCCCAAAGCTGAACACAGACACTGTGCAGGCATATTTTTGCCCATTGGCACAGGACATACAAAGGAGATGAGATGAAGCTGCAGTTCTAGAAGATAGCCAAGTGCTATAACTTGGCTGATTTCAATGATGCCATGGATATGCTAACTTAAATGAATGCAGAGGCTGCCTTAGCAATTAGGAGGTAAAACCCTAATGTCTGTTGTAGAGCATACCTTGATCCATCTATTAAAACTGATGCCATAACTAACAACATGGCTGAAACATTCAATGCTTATATAATTAATACTAGGACTAAACACCCAATCTTCATGTTAAAGGATATTAGGGTTGCATTAATGCAGAGGCTAGTGAACAAAAGAAAAGAAATGGGGAAGTGGAGTTCTGTCTTATGCCCAAGGATACAATCTAGGTTAGAAAAAGAAAAGGACAAGGCAGTAAACTATGATGTCATGTCATCCTCAGATAGCTTGTTTAATGTCAGATATGCCCCAGATCAAGTGAATGTAGATTTAATGGCTAAGACTTGTAGCTGTAGGAAGTGGAATATGGTTGGCATTCCTTGCTGCCATGCCATAGTTTTCATTTACTTTCAAAATAAACAAGCTGAGGATTATGTTGATGTGTGCTACAAGGTTGAAACTTTTGTTAAGGCTTACAGTGGCTCAATACCACCATTGGAAGGAGAAAGGTATTGGCCAAGGGTGCCCTGCAATTTGGATCCACCTCCAATCAAAGTTGGTCCTGGCAGGCCCAGGAAGAACAGGATTAAACACCCACTTGAGAATCCAAAGAAGTCAGGATCATTGACTAGAGCAGGGATTGAGATGACCTGCAACATTTGTAATTTAAATGGTCATAGTAAGAAGGGGTGCCCAGACAAGGGATCTGCAGCTACAACTGAACCACAACCTAAAAAACCAAGAGGCAGGCTAAGACTTGAACCAACATCAACTCCAACAGAGCAGCCCTCACAGATGGCTTCTTCAGCAACTCATGCATCAGCTGCAACTACAATAGCTTCCTCAGCCCATCACACTGCCTCTGCACTACCAACTCTTCTTGGCAGGGGTGGTAGAATGATTCTGGGAGGTCAAGGTGCTAGATCTTCTGGCAGAGGTAGGGGAAGACAAGTTGGTGGGAGTCAAACTGCTGCTGCTGCAAGTACTTCAAGCCATGGAAGAGGGAGAGCAAGAGGAAAGGGTAGAGGAAGAAACAACACACCTGTTGGAGTTGGTGTGCTGTTTGGTGATGATGACGGAACCCCACAAGCATGTTTAGTTACTTCGGTGTGTTTGTTTGATCAGATTTATTGGTTTATTAATTTTTTTTTTTGGCTTGTATACATAACATGGTCCAAGTACAAGGCCAAGGACTAGGTCAGCAACTCGGTCAAGCCAGACCTCTACCATTGATCAGCAACCACAATGAAGCATGACAGAGCTTAATTTGATACTACTGTTCAGTATTATGACTAGGGATAGTTTTTGAACTTTGTTAAGTTTGTGTACTTTTTGGCAACTTAAATAGTGCTGAGGCTAGTGTAATTTTTTCAACTTAAACAATTAAGTTTGTTATGGTCGTGCTGGTGTTTAAATGTGGGTACCGTTTTGTATGATTGGTGGACTTTCACACATATTATGTAATCTTATCAATCTTTTGTGCAAATTGGTTTCCTTACATTTATGGTTGTATTTTTGTTTTTTTTTTTTGGAATTGCAATGAGATAATATGATTTGCCCTGTCAAACACTTTGTGCAAAAAAAACCTTCTCATTCCATAAAAAATCATCTATTACAAGCATAATACATTCATCTCTATTCAACAGTACATAATTAAGCTAAATAAACAACCACAAACATAATCCAGGAAAACAACAATTCCATGTACAAATTTTTTTCATTTCTTGAACAAATGATTAACTCATTCCTCAATTGAGACACCTCATTCTTCATTTCATCAAGGTCTTCCTCCAAATTTCCTTTCTTCAGTTGTAGCTTCTTAATCTTCTCATCTCTGATTTTTTGTTCTACCTCCATCTCTAATACAATAGTATCCTTCTCTAACAATTTCATCTGCTGCTCCTCCGATCCAAATCAGTGTGCTCATTCACCCATTTAAAAAATTCACACTGTGTATTTTACACAAAACGCAACACAACAACTTTCATCAATCTTATTCTCATATCAAATTGTTCAATATATTAAAAATTTATCTTAAACTAATTTAATTAGAAAACTAAATTAATTACTAAATAAAAAACAAAACTTACTGGCCACAAAGGACATCCATAAAACTTCATCCCCAAATTAGGCCCATTTCTCACAGTCTTGATAAGGGCTTCCCTTCCACAATCACACTGAATTTTTGAAGTTACAACCCTTTTGTTGTTCGAAGAAGAACCTGAAGTGTAGGAATTTCCCTTTCTTAAAGCCATTTTCATGGATTTCGCAAATTTAGAGGAGAATGAGACAGGGGAAGGAGAAGAATGGAGAGATTATAGATGAAAGGGGGGGGGGTTAATTTATAAGAAAAGGCAATATAACCTTACGGTCATATGCCACCTCACCATTTTACCTTCAAAAATAGGACCACGTCACCACTTTACCTTCACAAACCGATTACCCAGTAATCTGTTCCATTTATAGAAGAGTGGTGTGAAAGGTGGTTTTATTTTGAAATAAACTAAAGAAAGTTCCATTATTGGAAGATGGGTGAAAGGTGATTCTAGGCAAATTTTCCTTTTTAGGAAATTAACACTTTTTTTTTTACCGGTAGGAAAATTAACACTTCACTACATATTAACAATTAACTAAATGTTTTTAACTTACTATTAAAAAAAACTAATTATTTTAAAAATATTTAAAAAATAAAAATTAATAAAACACCTTCCCCTCCCCCATCAGCCCCAGCCACCTACCCACCTTCGTGGCCGCCAACCTCCACCCAATCCCAGGCCACCCGTCACCCCCGCTGCTCCCCAGACCCCATCCCCTACGCCGCCCATGCCGTCACCTTTCACCCTAAACCTCCATTCGCCCACCCCGAAACCCCCTCCATCCCCCAAAAAACTTTTAGAAAAACCTCCTCCACCTCTTAAACCGCCAATTGCCCCTTCTCCAACCCTTGCAACCCGAGGGTGAGGGAAATGGAGATCGGGGTTTATGCGCGTGAGGGAAATGATTTTTTTAGGATTTCGGGAGTGGCCATGGTGGTTTTGGGGTAGGAGGACGATAAGAGAAGGGCGGCACCGTTTTCGGCGCGGTGGAGGAGGATCGGATGCGACCGGAGGTGGGGGCGGGGACCTTGGGCTACGCGGAGGTACGGTGCCGGAGAGGTGGATGGGTTACCGGGGAGGGGTTGTGGGTTTTTACTTTTTGGTTAATTAAAATTCTTATAATTTTTAAAATTTTTTATTTAATTTTTTTTAATTTTTTTTAATTTTTATTTTTGTGACAAATCACGTCCTGACACGTGTCATGTGACTTGTTAAAACAGGTTTGGTGACCGGTTGGGACCATTAGAAGCAAATTTATATTAAAGTTCGGATTATTAAAAAATAATCGAAAGTTGGGATTATTTTGGACGAATCGAGCAAAGTTTGGATTATTCCTGTCAATTTTTCCTTTAATTTAATTTGCAAGCATGTCCTTTTTATATACCATTAGAAATGCTCTTTATACCACCCACTTCAAACTTTATACTCCGTATTACTCCATCCAATTCCAAAAGAAGGTCAAATTTGGTGGTTTAACGCTGTGAATTATTAGAAAAATAAGAAAATGAAATACATTGATTAAATGTTGCATACATCAAGTATTAAGACATTAAATTAACTTTGAAAATAAGATTATTTGCATTAAGAGTTAATGATTTTTTTTTTTCTAAATAGGATTAGTTGCATTGGGCAATATGCAAATATTTTGAATGAGGATAGCTGTATGGAAAATATGTATGCATGAGGGAAATGTGTAAAAATATAATTATTTCAATATATGAAATGATTGTAACAAATTATAGCCATAAAAGGGCATTTCCTAAAATGACAAACATAACCCTCTTTAACGAATACAGGTAGTACTACGATAGTACAATTCACATACGCTACTTTAACTAATCGAATATCAGATTTGGATATCCGATATCCGAAATCACTCATTTTCCACACATTTCAGATTTTCAAAAAATAAAAGTAAAGGCCCAAACTAGAAACCCTAAGCTCATTCCCTACCCCCAGTCCCCCACCGTCACTTTCAATCTCTCTGACTCTCTCTCTCCTCTATCTTCTCTCCTCTCCACTTAGATCTGAAATAAAAAAAATCCTAATTCGACAACTCTCCGGCAGCTAACGGCGGCTTCTTTCTTGATCTCTCCTCCTCACGCGGCTACTCCACCATCCTCCTCACGGCTGCTCCAATATCTTCCTCAAGTCGACCATTTCTTTCTCTTCATTTCTAATTTCCTTTGATCAATTTTTTCCTTTTCTTCTTTACAAAATCTCATTGTATCTCTCTACAGAAATCCCCATCTTTGAGCTCTGATTCTATTCTCATATAAACTCTAGATCTAATTTTGCATGATTGAATAGATTGGGATTTGGTTAGATTTGCGGCTCACCAGTCTTTCTTAATCTTCAGAAGTTCAAGGCTTGTCCTCACTGCGATTTGGTTAGATTGAAAAAAAAGTACACATGAAATGCATGATTTGGATTTTATTTTTAGATTTTTTTCCCTCTTATAAACTAAAGTTGTATCCTGTTCAATTAGGTTGTAATGGTAAATTAAATTGATGATGTATCAATGAATCATTATCTTTTTGAGTTGATGGCTTAAATTACTAGGTCTGATGTCCTGCAATTAGAGTTGGGCACGGGCCATGCTAGCCTGCGGGCGGCTCGGCACGGCACGCTGGTCGCCTGGCGTGCCATGTGCTGTGCCGCGTACAAGCCAGCTAGAAAACTGGCACGGCACGGCATGAGCCCGCCGTGCTGACCCGTTATTTGGCACGTGGGCGGCCTGCCAGGCACGACCCGCGTGCTTGGCCCGCCAATTCAAATCGTTGAGCAACGGTCTTCGACGGCTATTAGAGTCGTTTCTCTCCTCTATTCTAACGGCTCTTTGCTCCCATTTTTTCTATAAATAGCAAATTTCACTTGACTTCCAAATCACAATTCAACTCATCTCTTCTCTTAATCTCTAATTCTCTTAATCTCTTATATTCTCTAATTATTATTTATTAATATCAAAAAAAAAATAAAAGTTCGTAATCGTAATTAGTGGAAAGCGTTGAAGCACAGTTGTAAGATCTAACTAATCTTTATTATTGTTGTTATTATTATTGTTATTACTTATTATTATTTATAATTATTGTTATTAATTATTATTATTGTTATAATTGTTGTTATTAATTATTATTATTGTTATTATTAACATTGTTAATTTGTTAATTATGGCATCACCAAACATGAATAACCCATCATCCACTAGGAAAGCCCAATTTGTCCGTGGTAATAGTTTTAGGGAATCACCTAATCCAGTGACCCCCCCAATTTCGAGTCCGACCAATGACCCTAGAACCACCCGCCTAGGTTTTGAGCAATTTATGCATGGTGGTACTTCCGGTTTTCAACCCTATAACATGAATATGCTCGAATTCCATAAACCCAATTTCCACAAAACCAATTTTCACAATTCGGTCAATTCCCACGTAATTTCTTTGACCCACTAAATTTTTATACAGGCCAATGTAGCGAACAAAATAGCCTTGCCTCCAAGTCTACTACTCAACAACAAACCCCCGAATCTACAAACATGATCCGAAACACACAAGAGCAATGGTTAACCAAACAAGACATGGTAAATATTAAAAGCCGCAAAAGTCATGTATGGAGTTATTTTTTGCTAAATAAAGAAAAAACAAGAGAATAATGTACATTACTAGAAAACAACCAATCAACGATGGAAAAAATCCCTCGGAAAACCCTGAAATTCCGTCGGAAATGCCCATTTCCGACGGAAAACACCGTCGCATTACATCTTGTAGGAATTTCGCGATATTCCGAGGGAAATTCCGTCGAAAAGGTCTATTCCGACGGAATTTCTGACGGATTATGTTCTATCGGAGTCAAGTTTGACTTAATTGGAAAGTCCGTCGCAAGTTTCCGACGGAACAGTTTCCGTCGGTATGAGTTACCTTTCGACGAAAAATTCCGTCGCAACAAGCCAAGCTTCCGACTGAATTTTCCGTCGGAATATACCTCTTCCGGCGGAAAATTCCGTTAGAATCTACTACCTTCCGACGGAAATTTCCGTCGGAAAATTTAATAAAAAAAAAATAAAAAACAGCCCTACCCACCACCAGCCCATCCCCTGCCCCCCTACCCAACCATACCCCTACCAGCCCACCCCCCTACCCTCAACCTCAGACCACCACTGCCATTATCCCCACATCAGACCACCGAAACCCCCACAACCCAGATCCACCCACAAAACCCCCACAACCTAGATCCCCACCCACGAAACCCCACTAACCCACAACCCACCACCACTACAACCCATCACCGAATACCCAAATCTACCCACCCGCCTAAACCACATTCGAACAACCACCACCCCCACCCAGAATAAAAAAAAATTCAAAAAAAAAACGAAAAAAACAGATCTAATACGCAAATTGAATAATACAAAATTGAATATGCAAAATCAAAATCCAAAAAAAAAAAAAAACAAAAAAACAGATCTAATACGTAAACAAAAAAATTGAATATACAAATTAAAAAAAACAGATCTAATACGCAAATTGAATAATACAAAATCAAAATCCAAAAAAAAAAACACGAATTATACAAATCTAAAATCAAAATCAGAAAAAAGTCAAAAAATTGTTCTTTAAATGTCGGTTGCTCGGTTGTGGGTCTCGATTTCTCAACAAATCCGGTGAAGCTCTGCCCGCATGTCGGTGGAGAACACTTGTTGGTGGTTGTGTTGATGTCGGTGGAGATAGTTCCGCCGGTGATGTACAATAATTATTCGAATTTTGACGAAAATCCGAACACCTATAGCAAGTTGTTGTGAAAATTAAGGAAAAAAAAACCAAGATTAATTTGAGATTGAAAATGAAGAGGAAAGATAATAAGGAGAAAGGAAAGAAAAGCAGGAGAAAGGAAAGAGAAGAAGGAGAAAGGTGATGGAGAAAGGAAAGAGAAACAAAAAAAGAAGAAGGAGAAGAGAGGCGGAGAGAAGATGAGAGGAGAGGAGAGAGAAATGAGAAATATATGGGGAGGGGGAATCCGGGATCTTTAGGGGTTTTTTTTTTTAAAGTCATAAATCCGTCGGAAGGGCTTTAAATTCCGTCGGAAAATTCCTACGGAATTAAAATCCCTCGAAATTAATACTTTCCGACGAATTTTTTTTTCCCTCGGAATTTACAGCTTCCGACGGAAATTTCCGTCGGAAGATATTTTCCGAGGGAATATTCCGTCGGAAGCAGTAAATTCCGAGGGGAAAAAATCCGTCGGAATATTTCTGAGTGATTTTCTGTCGTAACGTACCTTTTCCGACGGATTTTTCTGACAAACTCTAATTCCGTCGGAAAGTTCGAATTTTCCGACGGAATTTAGGTCCGTCGGAACGATTCCGTCGGAAAATGGCCTATTTCTAGTTGTGGTAAAATATACTCGGCCACATCCAAGGCCGGGATGGGACACTTAAAGTAGACACTTTAAAACATGTGCACAACCATCTAATGATCCAACCCAGCAAAAAATTTCCTAATTCCATCCACACGGCTTTACCTACAACTATGAGAGGGATAGGGATGAACTAGGGAAAATGATAGTACACGCCGAACAACCTTTTCTTTTCTTCGAAAGTGACCCATTTAACACTTACATTAATAAAGCATTACAACCCCAACATAAAAAAATCTCTAGGAAATCGTTCGTTCCGCCGTCATGAAAAACTTCCTAGAGTACAAAATGCGGTTACAAGACGAATTGGGTAAACTTAATTGTAGAGTGTCTTTGACTGCCGATTCTTAGGATATTGGTTATAAATATCACTATTTATGTGTAACTTGCCATTCGGTAGATGATCAATAGTTGTTACAAAAACGAATAATCCATTTCAAAATGCTCGAATACCCCCACACTGGTATTAACATTGCTCACCATTTAATGAATCGGAAGTTATAAATGAATACAACCTTAGAGAAAAAATCATGTCTATGACATTTGACAATGCAACTTCAATGACATATACTGCTAATTTAGTGAAACAAAATTTAACCAATGTAATATTAGATGGTGACGCACTTCATACTAGATGTGTTTGCCATGTTCTTAACTTATGTGTACAAGATGGAATTAAAGCAATTGGTCCATACTATAACAAAATTAGAGAAGCTATTTGTAACACCCCAATAATTCTCTCTTCAAAACTTGTATTAACCTATAATAACTTGTAGTAACTTGTAAATACTTTTAATAACCTGTAAGAGAATTACTGGCGTGCTACTGCCACGTGTTCAAACGTTAAGGCTAGTTTCAAATATCAGCAGCGGAAAACTAATTTAGTTTTAAAAGAAAATGTAAGTTTCAAAACTAATAATCAAAACCAAATTTAGACTTACAAGTGGGAACCATAACGACCCTTATTCAAAACCCAGTAAAATAGGAAGCGAGTAGAGTAGTTAGAGTCAAAATGACATCAATTTATGAAATTAAATAAGCTAAGTGATTAACCAACGCTCCACTCAAATCCCATCACCCTGATGCAAGTTCAGTTTATGCAAAAACCTGTGATTAGTCTGCTCCCCAATATTACAAGTGTAAAAATTGGATCATTACAGGGTCATTGAAAGGCGAAGGCCATGACCAAGAAAAGACACACAAAAGCACGCAATCAGCAACGCTGAGTACATACAAGCTACGAAACACAGTAAAGAGCCTTAGCATGATACTAACAAGCATTCCATACACTCAATATAATCATTGACTCGAACACATGATTCAATTGTTATTTATTACAAAGTTTTCACTAAATAGCATTGATCATTTCATTAATTTGATCGGATTAAGCAATTGACCTGGTTGTCCCCTTATGCTCCATTCCGAAACATTAATAAAGAAAAACCTATGCCTCCTTTCAGAAGACATTAATAAACATCCAATGGCAGACGGACGCGACTCCGTGGCCATAGCTAGTATGAGATCTTATCTAACTCATTATAATTTTAAAAGTATTTGAAAACAAGAGACTCGTAGATCAGACGACCTCTGAAAAGTACACGGCTAATACCCCGTGAACCCCAACCCCTGTTTGTCATTACTCTAGATGTGCACAAATCCAGAGTTTTATTGCTCATCCTTCTTGCACTTTACGTGATTTACCAGTTTTAATTTGGTGATGACTCAAATGCAACACAACACAACACAACACAACCAATCATACATCGATCATTCAAACCATTCAAGTTTCCAATTCAATTCTTAATTTATTAGTGACAAACAATATTTATTATTGAATCCTTTAACTACCTCGGTGAATAAACACCTTAAGTGCATAAGGCACCTCAAATCCTCGACCTTGTCTTATAAGACTTTAATTTTTCTTTTACTCATTCCATTCCAATATTAGTGAACAAGTAATAAATTAATTCATTCCATATATCCTTGTATCTTTGCCTCTAAGCTCATTTTGCAAATTATTGCATAAATAATTCTTATAAGGAAATCATACGAATTTCTCATATATAAATCTTCCAATCATCACATTAGTCATCAATCAAACTCACTACCAAACAATTTCAACCAATCCACAAGTTCCCTAGCATGATTCTAAGTTTTTCCAAGTCCTTAAACATGCTCCTAAAGTCAAGGTTTTTCGTATTCTTGTACGTACCTTAATTAAATCATCTTTCCAACTAGCCACAATGCTAGAAATTACTGAACTTAAAGTCTCCTACAATACCAAATACATAAACTCAATTACTTCCTTGATTACACAAATTTCCAGCAACTTTTAAACACTTTAAACCTTCTCTAATAAGCTGAAATTTTTGTTTAAAACCTTTAAAGCTCTTTCTTTAAGTGGGTAATTAAAACCACAACATAAAAACTCATTCATGGTGTTTATATAAAAATTCCGGCACACTTATTAAGATTTAAATCCCTCAAATAAATCTGAAAATTATTTTTAAAACATTAAACCTTCGTCGAAAATCAAAAACTGTCCGAAAACCAAAAACTGTCCGAAAACCCTATTTAGAGGCTGAATTTGGCCACGAGAGGGTGGTGCTCCGAGTTCTGATAAGAACGTTGTTTACACACGAAAAACACTATTTGTTTGTAAAAATCAAACGAGTTAGAATTTCAACGTGATTAAAAATAATTAAGAACGGAGATCGGAATTTAATTATCGAAAATTTGTTTTTATGTTTAATTAATCTTTATAAATTCAATAGGAATGAAAGCCCTAATTTAATTGATTATTAGATACCTAAAAATCAACACTTTAATAGTTAAAACCCTAACTTTTAATACTTTATAAAAATCATAATTTAAAACCATACAAAAATCTGAAATTTATACTCTTTAGTTGTCAAAACACAATTATACCATATACTAATATAATTTATCAATCAAAATCAAAACCCAAAACAAATAATTACATAAATAATAATTTAAAACAAGGAGGAGGAGGGACAAACCACCGCGGTGGCTGGGCGGCCGAAGGTGGCCGGCGTCGGCTAGCGTGGTGTTGGTGGCTTCAAGCACTTGAAGTGTTGTTTTCACGCATGAAAACTCCAAGGAAAAGAAAAAAAAATAAGGGAAAGAATAAGGAAAAAGAAAAAGAAAGAAAAGAAAAGAAAAGTTACTTACCCCCAAAATCTGATTTTTGATCTCTTTTGTGGGAAATTTTTAGGGTTTAGAGGAATATTTATAGAGTAAAGAGTAGGGATTGTATTTGGGCTTAATAAATAAATGGACTTTAGTCATGAAATATTTGACCCACAAGGGTTCAAATAAAAGAATTGGGTTTACTTAAATAAAATGGCTTGGTCCACTAGGAGTATGTAAGAATTGTTTAATACTATTATTTAAATGAGCCCAAACGATTAATAAACGTTTAGCCCAAAATAAATTATACTTTTATAAAACTCAATAATTTTAATACTTTAGCCATTTAAATATTTAATTAAAATACTTGAGTACTTTAAAAATATATTTTATAATTAATTAAATAATTTATAAAATACATAAAAATACGGAGTATTACACTATTATGTCTATTAATAGCTCAAACATGAGATACCAAGAATGGAAAGGTTTTCTAAGACAACAAAAGATAAGAGCAATAAAAATCAAAACCGATTGTCCAACTAGGTGGAATTCCACCTATGACATGTTAACCAAAGAAATTGAATATAAGAATCCTTTAACAATTTTTTACAACTAAAAATTTCCACAAAATGCTTTATATGAGGATGATTGGGATAAATGTGAAAAATATATGCAATTTTTACAATCATTATATAACATGACATTTTGTTTTTCTTCCGTTTATAATCCTTATGCTCAAAACTTTCTTTTAAATGCATGTTTACTCGCCCAACTTTTCTCTGATCATCGCAACCAAAGTGATTATGATCAATATCTTCCAGCAATGGAAATAAAGTGGCGTAAATATTATATTGAAATTCCTTTAATTTATATTTTTGCTTCCATATTAGATCCTAGGCAAAAGTATGAAAGTACATTTATGTTAGTTGACATTTGTTTTCAATGCATGCTTATTGACGATAGTGTAGAAACCTATAAGAGTAATGTGAAGGATCAATTTTTTCCTTTATATAGAGTTTATGAAACCAAATATGGCACTGTTCCTCGCTCTGGCCCTTCTCAACCATCCAAAAATGTAAGTAAAAAGGCTAAGCATTTATTTTAACAAGCTACTAACTTGATTCCAAGGTTTTCAGGTGATTCATCAATAAGGAGAACGCAAAGCGATGTCTCGGAGTTACAAATATACCTGAGTTACAACTTCACCAAGGGCATGGATGACGATGAGATAAACAGCCTCGACCTCCTTATATGGTGGAAACAACAAAGCTCAAAGCATCCAACTTTGGCGGCAATGGCACGAGACATTCTTGGTATCCAAGTCTCCTCCGCTGACTCTGAACGAGCTTTCAGCGCATCCGGGAGGGTTTTAGACGATAAAAGAACAAGTCTAAAACCCGAAACACTTGAAATGTGCGTGTGTTTTAAAGATTGGTTGGATGCTGAAAATTGCTCACAAGACCCTTACGCCAACAACGACAACGATGACGGAACCTTTGCTTCCAACCGTTCGGGTTCGGCTAGTACCCAATCTATTTAACTAGCCGATGACCTTGAACGCGAAGACGAAGAAGAAGAAGAAGAAGAAGAAGAAGAAGAAGAAGAAGAAGAAGAAGAAGAAGAAGAAGAAGAAGAAGAAGAAGAAGAAGAAGAAGAAGAAGAAGAAGAAGAAGAAGAAGATGATGATGATGATGATGAACTATAAGTAAATTACATACTTCTAATTATAAACAATATTTATATAATATCCTTGTACAAAATAATTATCATTGTACGATTTTTATCATTATTACTTGTTAGATTAATATCAAACATTTATACTTGAGTTTTTGTTTTTTTTTTTTTGAAATTTATATCTTCCAACGTTAAGAAGTATGTATTTATTTGTAATATTTCAAGTAATAATAATATGAAGTATGCAGTAATCACATTTAAAGAATCAAAGTCCAATTTCCTCTTTTTTTTTAGCCGTTAAGATTTGAAATTTTCATCTTCGCCGTTAAGAAAATAAAAAGTAATATAAACAAAATAAGTTAATAACTAATTAGCTATAATAAATAAAAAGTATAGTAAATTATAACTATAATAAATATAAATTATAATAATAAGAAGTAATAACAAGTATAATAATAAATTATAATAACAAGTATAATAATAAACTTAATTATAAATTATAATAATAAGAAGTAATATTAATAAGTAATAACAAGTATAAAAATAATAGATTATAATAACAAGTATAATAATTAAATAAATAAATAAATTATAATAACAAGTTACAACAAGTATAATAATTAAATAATAATAAACTTAATTAATTAATTTATAATAATAAGAAGTAAACTTAATTAGTTAATAATAAAAAAATAATGTATTTTTTTTTTTAAAAAAAAAAAGAAAGAAGAAGAACGTGCCAGGCACGTGGGCTGGGCCATGCTGTGCCGTGCCGTGGGCTGGCCTGGTGGAAATGGAGGCACGGCGCGGCACGCCGAGACTGTGCTGGCGCGCCGGCCCGGCCTGCTGCCCACCTTTACCTGCAATATGCAAAAATATGAATCTGTTCAAATTTTTGTTACTTTCATTTAGTAAAGTAATGTCATATATTAAAAACAAATCAATTTTTCCATTAGATTAATATTTTATTAATATATTAAGAGGGTAGGGTCGGGTATCGGATAACCGAACTATCCGATTCGAAAATTTTCAGATATCATCCGGATACCCGAAAATTTTCGGATCGGATACGGATATCCGATCAATGCTCACCCTAGTAGTATAGATAGGGGTATTACTTGTAATTTTTTTACTTTCATTTGACTTTTCAATAGAAAGGGAACTGCCGAACTAGGAATCTCAGGGAGTGTTTGGTACGTGGGAAATGAGGTGGGATTGGGAGTTTTAATCCCAATAGAATAAATAAGCCTGTTTTGTTTGATGGGAATGAGAATAAAAAGGAGTTTGGGAATGAGATTATTTAGAGGTTAATTCCCACCATTTTATTACCTAGGGAGGGTAGATAATAAATGGATGGAAATGAGAATAGATACAAAATGACATTTTTGCCATGAATGAAAAGAATGAAAAAAATGTTAGTAAGGGTATTTTTATAAAATTATTATTTATTTCCTATATATTCTCATTCACTACCCAAACAAAATATTGACATATTTTTATGTATTCTGATCAATTAATTCCCAATATCACTCTCATCTTTTAATCCCAAACTCCCATTTTCACGTTTCAAACGCCTCATCATTTTACTCTTTGACTGTACTCCGTAGTAATCAGGGGTTCATAAAAACTCGTCTTTTGCCTCTTCAATTAATCAAATATCCACTTTTAATCTTACATCACTCTTCTGAATTCAACAAAAATTATTTCCATTATTATAGTCTTATAATCCCTTCACCCCAAATATAAATTGAAAAAGAACACTCAGAAAAAATGAAATTGAAGAAGAGGGCTTCCATAAATCATACCAGTACTTCCACTAATTATTTTTCTGAATGGAAGATCAACCCCAAAATCAGGGATCATGGAGGAGCGAAGAGAAGAGTGAAAAAGAAGAAGATGAGGAAAGGGTATTTCCGGAATTTGATTATCCCTCACCTGAAACCCAGCTCAATCCTGTGTTATTAACTTTGCCTTTTAGGCGCTCTCGTCCGAGTAATTACTCTTATTACGACGACTATGATTCGGATGCAAATTTAGGTATATATTTTATTTTTTTTAATTTGTTGGTTTACCTGTATGCACAAACCACATAATTGCTTTGTCAATTGTGTCATTTTTATTTTGTTTTTTGTATAGCAAAATTGCTATTGAAATACATTAGAAACATAATTGTTGGTAAAAAAATATATATATTCCGTAGTAGTTGATCAAAACAAGCAATTACGTTTTTTTTTTTTTAAAAGAAAAAGCAATTATGTGAATGTGCAAGTAATGTGGGATTTTATTGTTTGTATCGTTGTCTACTTCCATAAATTAATATTATTTTTAAAAATAGCTAAGTTGTGCGTTAAGAAGAAGTGTAAAACTCTAATTTGGGATAAATAAAGAGAGAGAATACCTTTTATTATCTTAGCATTAGCATGACTTGTTACTTAGAAGTCCAGAAGTTAGAAAATTTGAAGTTTCCACAAGTTTTACACTGGTACTTCTTTTCCATCGCAAAAATATGGGTCAAACTTTAACATTTTTTGACCATAAAATGCTCTTAATTTGTAAAAAAAAAAATATAATTATGTGGGATTTTGTTGGAATCGTTTCATGCTATATTTTATTAATATCTATTTTCTTTTTTTTACTTCGTATAATTTTTACACGTATGAAAATGGTGAAAATTCTATAGTAGTCATTTGAAATATGACTATTTTCATGACTATTTGGTTCATAATTGACATATTTTCTCCAAATAATAAATTATTTTATTTTATTTTAATATAAAATAGTATTATCAACATTTTTGTAACTTATCAAATTATTTGTTTCATTTATGTAATTTTTATTATTATTTTATAGTTTCTCGAAAAATAATTATTTTATGTTGGATTAAACTTTTTAAAAGTTATATTCGCATTGTAGGTATTAGGAGACTAATTATGTCCATTTTATAATGTGGAAAAATAAATCAATAATATTGTTTATCATTAAAATAATATGGTAGTCATATTTCAAACGACTACTATAGAATTATATATGAAAATGGAGGTAAAACCGTTTTAAGACGTGTCTTGGAGACGCAAAAAGTCAAGTGGGGCAAAATATTGGGGATGGAGGGAGTTACTAGTAAGTAATGCTTGTAGTTGTAGTAAAGTAAGTATACATAAGTTCAGGAAAATTTAGGTAAGAAAAATTTATTTTCCAATTATGTTACTAGGCTCTTGCTTTGTGTTACCCTCTGCTGGCTGCTGCATCATTTATGACTTGAAATCACTATCTCTAGGTGAAAACATTGAGGATTATCATGATGAGATGATGCTTTCTACTCCGTTCATGGGATATACTCCTTTTGACAACTTAGATGTACATGTATCATCTATCATCAAAGAGAAGATGACACAGGCGCTCAGGTGTTTCAAGGAATCAACTGAGCAAAATCAGATTTTAGTTCAGATTTGGGCACCTATAAAGAGTGGGAATCAGTATGTGTTGACAACCACAGAGCAACCCTTTGTTTTAGGGAGACATAGTAATGGCTTGAATCAGTATAGGAGTGTTTCTTTGATGTATATGTTCTCTATTGATGACGAGAGTGTAGCAACTCACGGATTACCAGCTCGCGTTTTCAGACAAAAAATGTCAGAGTGGTCGCCAAATTTTCAGTACTACACCAGCAAAGAGTATCCTCAAGTCAGTCATGCAAAGCATTATAACATCAGAGGAACCTTGGCTTTGCCTATCTTTGAACCTTCAGGGAAGTCCTGTGTTGGTGTGCTTGAGCTTGTAATGACATCCCAAAAGATCAACTATGCTCCTGAAGTTGATAAGATCTGCAAAGCTCTCGAGGTTGGTTTATCTTCTTTCAAAAAGGAGAGATGTATTGTCTCTGCCACCCTCTTTTGCTTGCTCCCTATCCCATGTTTTGGTTGAGAAATATCTATTGTGATTTTGGGCATTTTGTCACTGATCTTCATTGAAAATTTTGACACACATTGTGTCCCTAATATTAGGCTTCAAGCTGGATTAACTTGTGGGTCTTAATTTGTTATACTTCCTTCGTTAGATGCATCATTTGCAAAAACATGGAATTCTAAGAAATTTTTGGAGATGAGAGAAAATGAGAGATAGAAAGAAAGAAAAAAGAGAACCATGTAATATGAGATAGATAGAGATAATTTATTAAATAATAAGGAATTTATGCTAATTACACTCATTTTAGAAAGTGATGCATCTAAAAAAAACAGAGAAAGTATGTTGTTTGCTGCCTCATTATATGAGGTAATAAAATAATCCTTCCTGTTAGGGGATGGTTTTTGGTGGGGGGGGAGGCCAATAGAAAAATGTTACGGCTTTACTATGTTGCTTCTATATCGGGTACATTTCTACCATATTTGATATTGAGGGCTTTCAACTGTTCATTGGTAATGCTATGTATCTAGACTTCCCCAGATGCTGCTTAGTGCTAAATAGATACCGAGTTGGCGAGTTGTAATTGCTCTCACATTAACACATTAAGGCAGTGATGGATTGATGGGGAAACTATTAGGGCTTTTGCATAGATGGAGCATGCAATGTAGCAAAGAAATACGCATGCCTAATAATATAAGAACTTGACCATACCTCATCACTCATCAATGTTGTCAAGTACTTAACACCACTTATTAAGATGAGCAAAAGAGTCCTTGGAAAATAATGCATGCCAATGTATGGTTTTCATTGGATTCCAGCCTCTAGGATCTTCCTTTCAAGTTTCTGATATGTGCGGAGCAGAAAGTGGAACTAGAGTTAGGTGGTTTTTAATTAAAACAAATTATTCCACCCTCTTTGCTGTATTGACATTCAAATAGTTAAACAGAGAGTGCTGGCAAGAGCTTAAATGTCCAAAAACTTGGAAATCCAGATCTATTGTGCCCCATTATTCCCAACTAAGGTTATTTTTTTTTATTTTTTTTTTAAATGAATACTTTTCTTTGGCTCAAAATACAATGTCAATCTATGTATTCATTGTGAAATTTAAATATACTTTGTGTGTCGTATGTGCTTAGTGTTCATCTATACCTCATTGGTAGGCTTACTGCATGTGTTTAGGAAGTCATTCTGCTTTCATATGTTCGATTATGCCTCTTTACAGAATTTGATCTCTTTTCCAGGCAGTAAATTTGAAGAGTTCACAGATACCGGATCATCAAAACATCCAGGTAAGTGTTTTTGCAATTCTTGAATTCCAGTGTCCCCTTAATCTCTAAAGACTAATTGTGACAACTGCGCTTATCCAGGTCTGTAATGTAGGTCGCCAAAATGCACTTGCGGAAATCTTGGAAGTATTGACTGAGCTGTGTGAAACATATAAATTACCTCTGGCGCAGACTTGGGTTCCTTGCAGGCATAGGTGTGTTCTAGCCTATGGTGGTGGTCCGAAGCAAAGTTGTTCCAGCTTTGATGGAAGCTGTATTGAACAAGTAAGCTTGTCCACCTCTGATGTCGCATTCTATGTTGTAGATGCTCATATGTGGGGCTTCCGAGAAGCCTGTGCTGAGCATCATCTTCAGAAAGGGCAGGGTGTTGCCGGGGGGTCATTTTCATCCCATGGTTTGAGTTACTGCCGAGATATTTCACAATTTTGTAAAATCGAATACCCATTGGTGCACTATGCTCGCATGTTTGGGTTAACTGGCAGCTTTGCTATCTGTTTAAGGAGCAAACATACAGGAGATGATGATTATATTCTTGAGTTTTTTCTCCCTCTTAGCTTAAAAGACACAGAGCAACTTAACTTGCTAGGCTCCATATTGGCAACAATGAGGCAAAATCTCCAGAATCTAATGGTAGCTTCTGGGAGAACTCTGGAAGAGGAAAGGAGTCATAAGGAAACCATTGAAGTGTCGGTGAATGAGAATCTAGACTTACAAGTTGAATCTAATTTGTCTACTAGATCTCTATCTAACAACAACATCAATAAGGATAATAGGTCTGTTGCAAAGCTCAAGCATGTGGATGAATATGTCCAAGTTAATGATGGAACAATAATGACTACACATTCTTCAGATGATGAAATAATTCTTGTTGATATGGAACCTCTAGACAGACAGCTAACATCTGAAACAGGTTCTTCAGATGATGAAATATTTCTTGTTGGTGAGAACAATCTCTCATCTTTACAGATCGGACAGTCAAAAATGACTACAGATGTTAATGCAAAAGCTGAGAAAAAAATAAGCATGGAGGATATTGTTCCACTGTTTTCGCTGAAGCTAGTTGATGCAGCAAAACAATTGGGAGGTATGTTTGTTTTGATCTTAACAATTCACAATGATCAGAAAATTGAAGCAAACTATGCTTTTACTACACTTCATGCTGTGTAGATACATAGTTACTTTGTACTTGTTTTTTTAATGCTTTAATCAGTTGTGCTGATATGATTTATGCTTTATGACTTCTCATAATCTTTTTCCATTTCCTTCTCCAAGTACAAATATTAAAAAGTTTGTAATATGCATCAATTTCAGTCAGCAGGTCAACATTGAAGCGCAAATGCAGACAATTTAAAATTAATAGATGGCCATCAAGCACAAAAAAGAATGTCAAGAAATTCAGAAGCAAACCTGGATCTGCTTCTATAGGTTCTGCACAGATGAATTCGAGCACCCCTGCTAATCCACTTGGTGATGAACAGAATCTTGAGTTCCTGCAGGACTCAAATCATGGTCCATCAAGTGCGAGACTAGATGGAACTTGTATCATCTTCACAGTGAAGGCCAAATACAAGGAAGATTTAATTAAATTTAGTTTCTCATCAACATTCTGTTTCACTCAACTGAAGGAAGAAGTGAGCAAGAGGCTAAATCTGGACTCAAGCAGTTTTAAGATCAAGTATCATGACGATGATGATGATCTTGTGTTAATCACCTGTGACTCTGACCTGCAGTATTTTCTGTGTAATTTAGAGTTGTCCAAAAGCAAGGCAGTGAGTTTGTTGATTTATGACTCAAGTTAATGTGAGAGAACCAACATTATAGTTAATATTATATCTGCTTTGTGTATTTGTGCTGCAGATAGATTAGGCCTTCATAATACTTGGTAAAATATACGAACTGCAGAGTAGTTGTTTTGCACTTCTGAAATCATCGTACTGGTAACAAACTCACGTTTTGCACTTCATGTTCGCGCAGAGTAGAGTCATGTTATTTCTGAAAAGTATGTTTCACGGATCATGTTAATGAGAACATCAGTAAAAAGACTAAAAACTAATCCTCAATTGTATTTTATGGGTACCTTTCTTCTCTGCCTGATCTACATTCTACAGGTAACTTTATTCACGTGCGTATGTAAAAGTATGGAATTCAGAATTTGGTAAAATAACAGAATGAATACGCCTAGTAGTTAAGTACATATCGTTCAACATGCTGTATCAGTTCATTAGACTGCAGATTCTTTTTCATATAAGTAATGATGCAAACAAGCTCGTAAACAGTTCAAGGCTTCAATGCCTTCAGGCATACTACACTAGAAGGCAAGTTTGCCAACAATGAAATTAAGTCCATGACTCAAAATCATAAGTTGCTTTTGAAAAAATTGCTTCAAAATTGAAATATTCAATACATTGTCATCTTCCAAGTTAGCAAAATACATACTACTTGCTGTATCTTTCTATTGCCTGATTAAACTCATTTGCACAAAACTTCCTAAATGAGCAGTGCAATAGTTAAATCTACGCTTGGGTAATCTGGCTTCAGTCTTTCAGAATCTACAACAAATTGAGATATTAAGTTTTATTAGCAGCTTTCTTTGAGCTCAAATCTATTTTCAACATCATATTAGTAATATTAGTAAGTTTATCCCAAACAGATCTAACAATTATAGCAAACATCACCAAAATGCTTAATCAGATGCCAACAAAAATCCAATAGAAAACCAGAGAAGAATATCACATTAAGAGTCTAATTGATTTCATATCATATAACAATACTTTCAGAAAATTACATAACAGAGATCCATACATCTCAATTAAAAAAACCCTAATCACAAAATACTTTTCATAATACTACCACTAAATAACCCACGTAAACCCTAAAAACAGTAAAACAACTTAACCACCAAAACCGTAAAGAGTACGGCCCTGCCTCTTAAGAGCATAGACAACGTCCATAGCAGTAACCGTCTTACGGCGAGCATGCTCGGTGTAGGTAACAGCATCCCTGATAACATTCTCCAAAAATATCTTCAAAACACCGCGAGTTTCTTCGTAGATCAGGCCGCTGATCCTCTTAACACCGCCTCGACGAGCAAGACGGCGAATGGCAGGCTTAGTGATACCCTGAATGTTGTCCCTCAATACCTTCCTGTGCCTCTTGGCTCCTCCCTTTCCGAGCCCCTTTCCTCCCTTTCCTCTTCCTGACATTTTCTCTCTCTTCAAATTTGTTGTTTTTTCAGATTTGGTGGCTTTGTCTGGGTTTTGTATTTGGTTGTGAAATGTGGTGGTAAATGATGTGGGAAGAGAGGGTTTATATAGAAGTGGGTGAGTTGGAAAATTTGAGATTTGGTTTTGGAGGGAGTTTTTGCGCGTTGATTTGAGACGTTGGATTGGATTGTATTGGACGGTTTGTGTTGGCGATCCGTGTCGAGTGTTATGAGGATTTTTGGATCGTGGATTTGTTTGATCTGACGGTTGGTTTTAGCGTTTGTGTGAGTTGTAGATTGTTGGTTTGACAACTTGACGTGGTATTTAGGCAGTATTTTAGGGATGTAGGCCAGGCAGGCACGTGGTGGTTCTGGGTGATTAAGGATGATTTATTGGTTTTGTTATTTTAGTCCTGAGTACTTGAGGAGAAAATCCAAGGCTTTGTTTCAGAGGAAGCTGAAAGCTAAAACTAATTGAATTAGCTGATTTTATTAACTGATTTAATTAATTTATTATATTAGTTGATTGTATAAAAGTGTTTGGTAAATAGCTAATTACTTAAAACTGTTTGAGTATGCAAAATGACCAATAAGGACATTGGCATTTTAAATTTTGAAGGATTAGTTCAATAAAAAAAAAAAGAGATATTTTTTTAAAAAATGCATGAATAATAATTTTTTTTTAAAAGAAAAAAAAAATCAGATGTATTAGTTTGGGTAAGAAGGATTTCAAAAATTTTGGTTAAGATGAAAAGTATTTGGAGGAGATAAAAATTGCTAAAATTTGGATTAAAACAGATACTTAAAAAAAAATTAAAAAAAATAAAAAACATGACCAATAATTAAATAAACTAAAAAAACAATAATCAAAACAAAGAAAACTAAAGAGTATGTGGAGTGGCAGTGAGAAGAAGTGAGTAAACCTGGGCACGGGCCGGGTTGGCCCGCATGCCGCCCGGCACGGCCCGCCGTTCGGCGCAGCCCGGCACGGCCCGAAGTCAAGCACGGCACGGCACGAAGTTCAACTTCCGTGCCACGGGCCGTGCCACGGACACGGTTGAGAATTCCCAGGCACGGCCCGGCACGAGCACGGGCATGGCCCGCCGTGCTGGCCCGCAGGCACGGCCCGCGGGCCAACGGCTATAAAACGGCTAGTTTTTTGCCAAAAATTCTATAAATACTCACCTCCATTTCATTCCCAAATCACAAAATCACAATCTCTTCTTCTTATCTCTTATATTCTCTAAATCTCTAATAATCCTTATTTTCTTAAATTCTCTAATTATTCTCTTAAATTCTCTAATTATTTTCCTAATATCGGAAAAAATTAAAAAGTTCGTAATCGTAATTAGTGGAGCGTTGAAGCACGGTTGTAAGATCTAAACTAATCTTAAATTTATTATTGTTTTATTGTTATTATTAGAATAATCTTGTTTAATTATTATTGTTGTTAATTGTTATTGTTGTTGTTATAATTGTTGTTATTAATTATTATTATTGTTACAATTGTTGTTATTATTTATTTTTGTTGTTATTGTTATTGTTATAGTTGTTGTTATTAATTAATATTATTGATATTTTTATTGTTAAAATTGTTGTTATTAATTATTATTATTATAGTTAACCACTTTTTATTAAAAAATTAATTGTTAATTATGGCATCGAACAACCCATCATCTAGGTCTAGGGGGAAAGGCCGACTTATCCGTAGTAGTAGTTCTAGGGAACCACCAAATACAACGAGCCCCCAAATTACGAGTCAAACCAATGACCCCATTTACTTCCCCCCGGGCTATGAGCCATATAATACGTCGGGATTTCCAGCACCACCACTAAACCAATTTCCACTACCACCATACCAATTTCCACCTAATTATATCGGTAATCAACAAAACTATTGTTCTAGCCAAGGTAGCCAAGAAAGTACCCGAATTCCCTCCGGTTCTACCCCTTCTACTGCCACTCCCACTAGTCCCACTACTAACCATCACACACATCATGAATGGTTAACCGAAACTGAGATGCTACTTTTGAAAAACCGAAGGAGTGAGGTATGGCGTTATTTTGTCCTAAGTAAAGATGGTGAACAATGGGCAAAATGTAAAACATGTAATAGTGTATTCACGGCAGTTACCAAAAACGGGACGGGACACTTATCTAGACACATGAAAGCTTGTGCAAAACCAGCTAGTGATCCAACCCAGCCCAAAATTTCCCAATCCCATCCATACGGCTTTACATACAACTATGAGAGGGATAGGGATGAACTAGGAAAAATGATAGTACACGCCGAACAACCTTTTCTTTTCTCGGAAAGTGACGCATTCAACACCTACATTAACAAAGCACTACAACCCCAACATAAAAGAATCTCTAGGAAAACCGTTCGTTCCGCCGCAATGAAAAATTTCCTAGAGTACAAAGTCCGGTTACAAGCCGAATTGAGTAACCTTAACTGTAGAGTATCTTTAACAGCCGATTCTTGGGATAGTGGTTATAAATATCACTATTTATGTGTGACTTGCCATTGGGTAGATGATCAATGGATGTTACAAAAAAGAATAATACATTTCAAAATGCTGGAATACCCACACACCGGCATTAACATTGCTCACCATTTAATGCAAGCAATAGACGAATACAACCTTCGAGATAAAATGATGTCTATGACTTTTGATAATGCAACCTCTATGACATACACATCTAATCTTATCAAACAAAACTTAACCGATGTACTATTAGACGGTGAAGCTCTTCATACTAGATGTGTTTGCCATGTACTTAACTTATGTGTACAGGATGGAGTTCGGGCAATTGGCCCATACTACAGCAAAATCAGAGATGCTATTATGTCTATTAATAGCTCTAACATGAGATACCAAGAATGGAAGAGTTTTCTAAAACAACAAAAGATAAGGGTAATAAAAATTAGAACCGATTGCCCAACTAGGTGGAATTCCACCTATGACATGTTAACAAAGGCAGTTGAGTACAAGGGCCCGTTAACATTATTTTACAACCAAAAATTTCCACAAAATGCTTTGTATGATGATGATTGGAAAAACTGTGAAAGATATATGCAATTATTACAGTTATTATATAACATGACGTATTGTTTTTCTACTGTTTACAATCCTTGTGCTCAAAACTTTCTTTCTAATGCATGCTTACTCGCCCAACTTTTCGCTGATCATCGCGATCAAAGTGATTATGATCAGTATCTTCCAGCAATGGAAAAAAAGTGGCGTAAATATTATACTGAGATTCCTTTGATTTATATTTTTGCTTCCATATTAGATCCTAGGCAAAAGTATGAAAACACATTTATGTTAGTTGACATTTACTTTCAATGCATGTTTCTTGACGATGATGTAGAAAACTATAAGACTAATGTGAAGGATCAGTTTTTTGCTTTATATAGAGTCTATGAAGCCAAATATGGCACCGTTCCTCGCTCAGGGCCTTCCCAACCATCCAAAAACGTAAGTAAGAAGGCCAAACATTTATTTTCACAAGCTACTAACTTGATTTCAAGGTTTTCAGGTGATTCATCAATCAGGAGAACGCAAAGCGACGTCTCGGAGTTGCAGATGTACCTGAGTTACGACTTCACCAAAGGCATGGACGACGATGAGATAAACAGCCTCGACCTCCTTGCATGGTGGAAACAACAAAGCTCGAAGCATCCAACTTTGGCGGCAATGGCACGAGACATTCTTGCTATCCAAGTTTCCTCCGTCGCCTCTGAACGAGCTTTCAGCGCATCCGGAAGGGTTTTAGACGATAGAAGAACAAGTCTAAAACCCGAAACACTAGAAATGTGCGTGTGTTTCAAAGATTGGTTGGATGCGGAAAGTCGCTCACAAGACCGTTCTTACGACCACAACGACAACGAAGAAGGAACCTCCGCTTCCGGTTCGGGTTCGGATAGTTCCCAATCTATGCAACTAGCCGATGACCTTGAAGGCGAAGGCAAAGACGAAGACGAAGACGAAGACGAGCAAGAAGAAGGAGAAGAAGAATAGACAATTATTGTATATTGTACGATTTTAAAAATATCAATTTTATCATTTTCCAATTTTTGTTTAATACCATCATTGTATGATTTTTATCATTGTACAATTTTCTCAACTCAAGTAATAATAATATAAAGTACGCATTATTCACATCCAAAGTCCAATTTGCCTTTTTTCCCCGTTTTGTTACAATTTGTAAATTCATATTAAAAAAAAATAAAATTATACCAATTACTAATAAATCATAAACATTAAATTTTAAAGTAATAGTATAAAGTAAATATATAAATATAAATATTGAATATACAAATTATAAAACATAAATATTCAACTTATAATTATAAAATTCATAACTTAATAACTTATAACTTATAAGTTATAAACTTATAAGTTACCTTATAAAACTTATAATTATAATTTTATAACTTATATACATTATAAACTTATTAATTTATAATGTTGTCATTAAAAAAAAAAAAAAAAAAATAATAATTTTGAAAACTGCACCAGCCCGCGCAGGCCAGCCCGCAGGCCGGCACGTGGCCGGCACGGCACGAGCCCGCCAGGCACGAGGGCCGTGCCGTGCCGTGGGCTGGCCTGTGAAAATGGCCGGCACGGCACGGCACGAAATCCTGGGCCCGCCGGCACGACCGGCACGGCACGAACCAGCCCGTGGCCCGCCAGGCACGGCCCGCGGCGGCCCGGCACGACACGGTGCCCAGGATTAGAAGTGAGTAATGGATAATTGATTGGTTGTATGTCATGGGATTTGGACATAAACAAGAGGGCTAATTCGTAATTTAACCCACCCAACCAAATAAGCTCCTTGCAAATGCTGCTCATACCAATGTTTTGTAAAAAAGCTTATCGAGGTGAATAAGCCCTTCCAATAAGCTTACCACCAAATACTAGTACTCCATATTAGCTTATTTGACTAGTTAATCAGCTAAAGTTAGTCAAATAAGCTAATTTATTCCCAATAAGCTATTTATCAAACATGGTCCAAGTTTCTCCCAGAGAGGCAGAGATTTGACTTCCTTGTTTATCTCGATGGCAACTTAGGAAATATATTGATAATTTTATGTGTCACGTCATTATAATTGATTAAAATATTGAAAAATAATAAATAAATAAATAAACCAAAATGCAGTTGTAATACACAGTGTTCGATGGAGCTTCAATGGAGCTCACAATAGACTTTAATGGGGAAATTAATGGAAGCAGGAAGCACTCCTGCCATTTTGGGTTAACCATGTCATTCTATTCACCATTTGTTGTTAGGGTTTTAGTATAATTTGGGCGAAGCCGACGAATGTGGTCGTGGAGGAAGAAGATGATGACGAGGAAAAAAGATGACGATGGTGATACAGGAAGGAGGAAGAAGAAAATCTGTCATTTGAGATGCCTGTGCTGCTCTTTACAAGAAGAAGATGATGAGGAATAAGATGAAATTCCAAAAAGCACCCTTATTTTTAACTACAAAATGACAAAACTAACCCTATGATTTTTTTTCCTAAGTTTCTCACCGAGAGACACCTGGGCTTGCTCCGCTAAATTCACCTCGATTTTACCCTCACCAACCCCTAATGGGTCGGGACGCAGCTCGCCGGGGGTGGGGAAATCTGAGCAGAGGGAGAGGGAGGGGTGGGGTGGTGGAGATGATTGTGGGTTTTTTTATTTTTTATTTATTTATAAATTAATTTAATTGTTAGTTAATTAAAAAATAACATGTGTTGTGTGTTGGGCACATGAGGGAGTCAACGCCGAAAATAGTGTATTCAACGTCGGAAAGTAGTCCTTGGTTTTTTTCAACAAAAAAAATTCACAATCAGGTTTTAAATTGCCAAGATATTTTTAAAAGGTTTTTCTGAACAAAAAAGTTGCTTTAAAGGTTTTTTCCGATATATTTTCCTTAATGTTATGGTTAAATTACATTAGAATTATAATAAGTAAAAAAAAAGTCAGTATAATAGTAGAATTTGTTTGGTTAATGGAGTACTTGATCAATTTATGTGTTTTTATTACCAGTTAAAATTACTATTATATTAGAAATTATTTAAACTTATTTTAATTTTAATTTAAAATTAAATCTTACTATTATAAATTGTTTTTTCATAAACTTATCATACTTATCATATCTGAAATAAATAAACAAGATATATAGTTAGCAAGAGATATGTTATTTTTTTATTTATTTTTTATTTTTAGGATGTAATTTCATTTTTGTATAAAATAAATTCATACAACTATTACAACCTACTCCATACTCATGTTGATCATAAAATATTTTAAAATTATCTAAGAACATTTTCTTTTTGAAATTAGCTAGAGCATTTTCTTTTTATCTAAGAGCATTTTCAATTTACCTTGTTATACCATATTTCTAAGCTAGTGTATTTTGTAGCTACAAAGTGCTACAATGGTGAGCAAACATATCATAGCGTGGACTACTAAATAAATAAATAAAACAGTTTTTATTATACATATGTCATAATTTGAGTGGATGAAATTTTTTTTGAACAACGTATGGTAGCCTGTTTAAGCAAGGTTGCTTAATCACGATACATTAATCCTTCACTCCAATGGTAAGCTGCTTAATTTAGGGTTGGTGAGTGCACACAGCGAAAACAAATTAAAGATATAGAGAATGAGAAAATAATTAAGGGATAGATAAAGGCAAGATAAGTAGTATAGAATTTGACAAATAATATTTAACGTGGGAAATATATATATATATATATATATATATATATATAAACCCACGAACGATGAACACCGAAATAATCCATTATATGAAAATAGGAGAATACAAGAAACTTTGAAAGTGTGAGTAGCTAAAGAAACCTTCACTTTAGGAACTCACAATGGAGTAGTACAAAAAGGGAATATTATATTGGATTTGTAGAAAAAAGGTGAATTGGTAAAGAATCATAAGGAGGTGAAAGACTTATGTGTATGGTATGACTTTTTGTGTGTGTATGCATGTTGATTGAATGCTAGGACTTATATTTATAGTTGAAGATGGAGCTTGGAAGAAATGGCCGAAAGATTCCACAACTTCCTTCATTACTCATGTATCCATATTATTCTAGAACATTCATGAACCATGTATTCTAGTTGCTTTCAATGTCAATAATTCTTTAGATCATTTTAGTGGTTTGTATGATACAAGCTAGTAGAAAAATCTAGAGGAATGAGGAGCAATACCTGTTGATTCCATGAAAAAATCAACCAAATCAAGAACTTCCTTGGAACAAATTCGATCACCATACTCGAATCAAAGACTCGTCCTCCTTCTGTTGTGCCATGGTTTGGAACCCACTGACTTAGAAAGAAATACGCCACCATCGGTACAGGTATCCCAGTGACGTACGTCCCCCAAGTTTTACACAACGACCTCCGCAATTCATGTACCCTAACTCGAAGGTTGGAATTACTCAAGAAGTGTTTAGATCTCAAAAGGTAGGTTTGTATTTTTTGTGTTTAGAGTTTTTCGAAAGTTGTTTTATTGAAAAGGCTTTTGTTTGTATTTATAAAGTTCCAATACAAGGAAACCAATAAATCCAAACAACCTATTAGTTTATGTTGTGCCCAACTAGGCCCAATTGATAGCCACTCCAAACAATATCTGACACACACGGTCATGTAGAAGAGGGTACACGACCGTGTGGATAGGTTCGTCTGCAAAACCACACAACCGTGTAGAGTAAGGTACATGACCATGTATGTCACACGGTCATGTAGTACAAGGTACACGACCATGTAGGATAGTTGTACAATAATGAGTTTTCAACCAAGGGGTTACTCTCACATGCTTGGTCGGACAAACCAACCCCGATTAAGTCTGAGATAAAACCTTTTCGATTGCATTACTAACTCCAATAATCCCCCACTAATGCAAACGGACCAGAGATCATGAAATCTGAACAGTAAATGAAAGTCTTAGTACTTAAATGCTAGTATCCGGAGATTTGAACTAACACATTAGTGCACAAGGTTTTCAACACTTCCCTAGTGAGTATCCTAAGATTTGAACTCCTAGGAGCGAGGAAGGGACCTTGTAAACACATACCTTGACTTTGGAGCTTAAGCAATTCTGCAAATTTGGCTACTCTTGGGAACTAATGAGTACTTCAAGAGAACCATACTTGTTCTCCCTAGAAGAGCGTCACTCTCCGTACTCACACAAGTGTTTCCGTGTGAACTTACTCACACACTCATGCAAATTCGAGAACTATTCATGCAAATATGTGCAACTCACAATATTTTGCAAATTCAAGGACTATTCATGCATCGGAGTTTCACCATTAAGAACGATTTAGTTCATCCTCTTTCAACATTTTTGCTGCACTTATCCTGCTCAGCGGGCCATGGACTAGGCGTAGCATTAAGGGCTAAACCCAACCTTATCTCTTCGGTATTTCTCATATACCCTACTCAAGCAGTCTCTAATAGTTACAGGTCACTTAAGACCACCATTACTCCTTACTCTTGATTACCGAGATAGAGGTATTAAGAGCTATACTCAACTTGTTTCTTGAATCTACCCGGTTAACAACTACACTCAAACAGAGTTAGATTCAACATACACAAACAGTGTAAAATAACAATGAGTCAACCAAAACTAGGCTCCAAACTCATTCAGAATAAAAGTTCAAGTTTAAAGGCACATCGGTGCATCCGTGTAAGCTGTCTCACTTGACCACCCAACTTGGGCCATGGACACATTAAGAGTAATAAAACTCAACATGTTAATATCAAGCAGCATGTCTAGCAAAAATAAGAGGGTTACCGAACCAGATACCTCAACAACGTAGACTCAATATCCAATATTCATCATTGGAATGAAACACCACATGGGATTTTAAACACATTCCCTTAGACGATCAAGCACTTACTTGTGCTCCACCCTTTTGCAAGGAACTGCTTTATTCTTCCCTACTTTTACATACTCTAACCAAAGTACCATTTCCACAAGACCTCTCTTACTTTTCACTACCTTCGTAGTTCCTGACAACACACACAAAGACACTTGTGAAAATACTGTAGAGAACATGAGGATCAACTTACCCCCACAATGGTCAAACTTCCAGAGTTCATTTTGCAATAACTCATATTCTTGACACTTATCATCCCTAGCAATGATCCTTGCTTCCGACTGGATAGTGTGTCACACTTTTGCTTTGAAAATAACTCAAAACAGAGCACAACCCATCAACCTGTAAAAACATACACTGGTAGGACAATCATAATCTTTGATGTTTACTTAATCTTTCTTCCCTGCATTGCTCCAATTCCAATAATGATTGGACAATGCTATCCAGACAAATTAAGTGAACCAACGAATTTCTTTCTGCAAAACTACATCATGTCAAGAATAATATGTTCAATCAATTAACTTGCATATCATTAGCATATTGAATCAAACATCAAAACTAATCCACACCCAACAACTCTGGTTTTAACATGATCAACATATTTACCAAATCAGGTTCTCTACACAGTGAGATTAATACATACCTTAACCGATTCAATGATCTTACCATCCAAAATCACACCACTCAAGTTATCATCTCGTACTTTCATCTTGGTATAGATAAAAAAATTAAGACCTTCAATCTCAATCAATAAATACATGTGTAATCAACAACATATAATTAGTCAAGCATCTGACTAACATCAATGCTCAACATAATAAACACACACACGCATAATTAACATTAGTGCATAATGAAAAACATTTGACATAATTTGGGTACTTACACTTTACCCCCACATGACTTGTCTAGTCCACTTACCACATTAACCACAATGTTAATTTAATATATGACAGTTATACCTCATACCTTGAGTTGTCACATATAATTGTATTACTAACAAACGCCATGATCATTAGTCAATCATGCTAGGAAACTTACACAACCTTACTGCAAAACAGACAAACTCATAACACAGGTGAGTAACAAAATTGGGTCAATACCAAACTTACATGTATATTGTGAAGCCACAATATCTTACCCTCTACCTCCTTCCAATGTAAACAAAACCTTCCAATTCCTTTGAAAGACACTTACAACTAAAGAACATCTCATGGCAAGCCAAATACATATAAATGTCAAGCACATAAAACTCAACAAGAGCTTACTTTACAGATGATCCACTCAAAGTTAGTTCAAAGTAACATTCATCATGGTCTATTCATATGCTTCAGGATTCCTATCCGCCATTACTAGAATACCAAGAATTCAATCCATCTAAACCTTTCAAACAAGAAAGTAAACACAAGATGAAAAACTAGTTTAAGCTTTAACCATTATATTTACCTTAGTTGATCCACTCATCACCTACCTGACCAGACCAAAGCTTAAGAGACAAAAGCAACCACATGATCAACCAAGGTTAATAGGTTAATACATGATATAAACTGTACTTGAGGAACTTCACATACATGATTCGTCGTATCAAAGTCACATAGACTTGCACACATAGCTCATAGTTCAACATATGCATCACCCACACATTTACATACCGGTCACACATACCATATGAAACGTACTTTACAGATAAACTTCATAGTTAGAAAACCCCCACATCACACACCTTGTGATAATAAAACCTGATTCCTGTCAAAGTTTCAGGGAAAGACAACTAACAACTTGAGTGAAAAACGCTTTGAAAGCATAACAACCTGAACTATAAAGCTACCCCCACATAGCAAATATTCACATGATATAAAATCAACATTGAAGACATAGAAACTTAAATTCTATTCTTACCGCATATGGGGTTCAAATTAACATTTCGACTTGTACAACCTTACTAGTCCTTATCAAATCATATCTTTCCCTTCTGCTCTCTAACATGAGTAAAACTAACTTACAAGTTAGTCACAAAAGTCTAACTCAAAACACCCCTACATTACATGACAATACTTCATAATAATAAAATTATGCATACTCGGGGTACATAATAAAAACATATATATTATGTAGAGTTAGAAATAACTTAGATAAATTGAAAAGGAACATATCTGATATTGAGCACTATTGACCGCACATTCCGTCTGCTACCTTGGCACACGAACTCGCAACCAAGAGTATGATCAAGTGACGATTGGTTCAATTGAATCATCCTTGACCACTATCACAATTGACTCGAACCAACTAATCACACGCATAATACCACTTGTAGGCTTGACCTTTTTAGAGGTTTTTGTCCCTTGAGTATTCTTGAAAACATACTCTGACACTAATCCATTAAACTTCTTTCTAGGAATTTAATAACGTAGCCAGTTAACGAATTCAGATATTAGAAACTGCATTTCCTTACTATTCCATGCCAAACAGTAGCAACTAATTTATTTTTCAATTAAAACAAAGGATCATCTTCATCTTGAACGCAAGGATAATAATCGCACAATTGAAAATAAATCCCTTCAAAACCGCTTCACCATTATACAGAAATAATAATCTGATTATAGAATTAACAGTCCACATAAATTAGGGTTCTTGAACTTCCACAATTACGCTGAGTTTAATATTAAGTTCTGCCACAAAAATTCCTTGTACCCCATGACAATTAATATTGCTCTGAATTCAAGAAATCAACATGATTAATAATATTTCGCTTCTAAATTGTTGGAAAAATACCTTGATTCCATGAAAAACATTGCCAAATCAAGAACTTTCCCGGAACAAATTCAATTGCCATACTCGAATCAAAGGCTCGTCCTCCTTCTGTTGTGCCGTGGTTTGGAACCCACTGACTTAGAAGCGATATACACCACCGGTACAGGCATCCCAATTACGCACGCCCCCCAAGTTTTACACAACGACCTCCGCAATTCGTGTACCCGAACTCGAAGGTTGGAATTGCTCAAGAACTGTTCAGATCTCAAAAGGTAGGTTTGTGTTTTTTGTGTTTAGGGTTTTTCGAAAGTTGTTTTATTGAAGAGGCTCTTGTTTGTATTTATAAAGTTCCAATACAAGGAAACCAATAAATCCAAAAAACCTATCCGTTTATGTTGTGCCTAACTAGGCCCAACTGATAGCCACTCCAAACAATATCTGACACATACGGTCATGTAGAAGAGGGTACACGACCATGTGGAAAGGTTCGTCTGCAAAACCACACAACCATGCATGTAGAGTAAGGTACACGACCATGTATGTCACACGATCATGTAGTACAAGGTACACGACCATGTAGCGGATAGTTGTACGATAATGAGTTTTCAACCAAGGCATTACTCTCACTTGCTCGGTCGGACAAAACAACTCGATTAAGTCTGAGATAAAACCTTTCCGGTTGCATTACTAACTCTAACAATACCAACCATGCTACATGCATCCAAAAGCTTATTGAACATGAATAAATACTCCATCAATCAAGCAAGTCCCTTTTATGTACCATTGGAGATGCTCTAAAGTTGTTAGATATCTAGAATTAAAAGTGCATTATCACGTGAATTCCACATTTCCACTTATATAAACTTTTACATGAACTTATTTAAACTTGTTTTATTTTTAAGTTGAACTTAAGCAAACTCATTAACCTTCGCTTTATTATAAATTGATTTAAATATATTTTTCTTCTTATACACCTAAATTTTCACTTGTTTTAGCTAGGAATATAAACTTGGATTAAAGTATGTAGTTAAGATAAGTGATTATCAGGTGAATAGATTACACTTTAAGTCTCTAAGTAGGTTTAGATAAGTTCATAGAAGGTCAAATTATTAAGCTCGCTTTGTTTATTTTTAATTATTTTTGAGAAAAATAGGTTCATATAAGTTCAAATAATAGATATAAGTTCGGATAAGCTTATTCGAGAAAAATAAATTACGAGCGATCCATAAGGATAGGTCAAGTTCAATTTAAAGATAAATAAACTCCATTACTAATAAGATCTAATTACTACTTCCATTACATATAGTGCAACTTTGGGGTATTATTTGTGAGACATAAAATATTTCAAAGTTACAACTAATATGTAACGGAGGTAGTAAATTGATTTCGTTTAGCGACATAATTTTTTCTTTTAAATTATCTTCCAGCTATAACAAGGTCTAAACAAGTTCACATGAGTTTAGTTAAACTTATATTAGTATCAAGTGAACGTAACACTACTACCTTAGTATAAATAAGTTCGAATTAAGATAAGTTAAAAAACCATGTCATGCTTTGTTTTTTTTTTTTTTTTTTTTTTTTCCCTTTTTTTCTTTCCTTCTTAAATTTATTAGATAATTAGTTCAAGAAAATTAAGGTAGTATTGTCTTCCCCACATTTCACTCATTTAATCCCGTATCATCTGATTTGAATTGATTATCCCTTGACCTTCATTTTATATCACTTGAATAACTAATTTTATTTACATTGTATTTTATCTTAGCTGAACTTATTATAAGGTCTAATCCCAGTCAAATGGTAGTGTTTATTTTCATTTTAAAAATTTAGAAGAATAAGATTCGTAAATATGATGTATTCTTGAACTAATTAATTATTGATTTTGTTATATTTTTATTTTACACGGTAAGATACGGAGGTGTCCTCCTATCACAAGAGGGGAAATTAAATTACTGATTGAAGTCCTATAACATTGACATTAAAATTTGAATAAGACATTTTATTATTTGGATGCAATACAACATATATGGCTACTATATTATTCAACAGAAAAAAAAAGTCCCATACTTAATTATTAAGATGGGTCCAATTACTGGCAAAAAATAGCATGATTTTTCATACTTAGAAATTTATGGTTGATCAGGTGGTCCAGCTTGTGTACCATCCTAGCTCCATTAACCCACAATGGAATTGGGCTTTTATGGTTTTTGGGCCCGACCATTATGGGGAAATTGGGCCGGCTTTGCAGAGTCTTCGTTGTATATAACTTCTGTTAAGCCCACTGTACTTTTGAGTTTCCTTGCTGCTATCTGCTCTTTCGTGGACTTGTAGTATGTTGCATACAGTATAAGTTGAACCAATGCGAATATTGTGCCCAGTCCATTTGGTGCCTGTGTTGGAAAACAAGACCCTTATTAAAATTACTGTAACATTTGTTGTACTATGTAAAAGGAAAATTTAAATTACCATGATATTAGTTTTTTGGGTAAATTTACTATGACCATAATAATTCTGCCGATACTGTAATTATGTCAAATGATCAACTCAATCAAAAAATTAAAGGGATGCTAAGTCGTTAGAGCCCCAGCACCCAGGACTGGCTTTATTTGTTTACGAAATTTCTACATTTGTATTTATGTTAATAATTGAAATACTCTATACTGGTTTAGAATTGGACAATTGTTGAAGTTCCGGCAGCGGCATGCAATGTCACAAGAAGTCGATAAGAAATGTTTCTGCAGACTTGCGGTTGTTATTTTCAGCATAGACTAAATGCAATGTCACAAGATCAATGTTGTTCGATTCATGGCGGACAATTATACTCGTAATGCAGACTAGCAGAGTGCTCTACTGTACGTGTGTCTTTGTTATGAAATAAAAAATTGTTTATAGGCTTCTAGCAATATTGTTAATTGATTTTTCTTTTTTATTGGAAAATTATGTAGCTTTAAAACAAAATTTAAAGCCAAACAAATTAATGAATAAGATTCTCTCTTGCAAGTAAAAGGTTCATTTTATAAAATATTATGTTATGCAATTACGAAGTAGCTACAATAATTTTGTTAAAGCCATTGATTTTATCAAATTTAAATAATGGAAATTGGAATAGTAGCCAAAAAAGCAATATGAGACACACTAATGAGATATATAAGCTCCGAATAGCTAAGCTACTAGCCTACACTGCCTACTAATGTCATGATACCTCATAACGTTAAGGAGAGACATACTCCGTGTAATAACAAGCTACACCAATACTTCATAACTATTATGATTAGTTAAGTATTGTAACACAAAACCAATAAATTAATTGCAATTTGTGACTAATAATACGGTTTATATCATATACTTCGTATGTAATTGCTCCTATATCTACTAAATAAACTTTCCATGCATGCGAGATAAAGAGGGAGAGAGAAGGGACTTACGGCAATGTAAGGATCCAAGGGAAACAATGCATAGACCGTCCATGCAATGCCATTCGTAAATGAAGCAATTGATAGAGAAAATGGCATGTACTCCACACTTTTAGTCGTTATCACCAATTTCTGTCCAAATACACATACATTAGAAAATCGTTAACACAAGAGTAAGACAAAACTTGTATACAACAGGTGTATTTTGTATACATACCGACCATCTAATTAAGATATATACTTACTAATTAATACTCATGTTAATTAATCAAGAGATCGGGAGGAGTAATTAATTAATTAATTAAGGAGTAATTACCATAACAGACAAAGGAGAGGCATACATCATGATGTTGCAAACGATGGCAATCATACCAACAATTGAAGACCTACGCTTGGTGGTATGAGTTAAAATGAGGACCAAGGCAGTCATAATTCCCACAATTATAATCTCAACAATTGCAATTAACACAATCTTAAGCTTATTTTTCTTGTCAGAGTAAATCACAAAGAGTATCAAGTAGATTAGCTCAATAAAAAAGCCAGCCCCATTTATTGTCACCACCAAAATGCTATTTGGGTGAATAAATGGTAGACCATACACCACCCAAAGCATGCAATTCACAAATGTGGCTAAGTATGGCACTGATGAGTATTGTCCCACCGTCTTCTTCTTGTATATTCCGATGAATGTTGGCCTGAAATTTCGGGAAGCAAGTTCAAATGAAAATCTGGTACAAGTTAAGATTAAGCACAACAATTAACGAGCGAGCGACGCTCTTCATATGTGGATGTCAACTACCTTAGTTTAGCTGGTTATGATCTTTAAAGTGACACCCAAGAATGAATTAAATAAAAACTTGTTTACATTTTTTCTATGAATATGAATGACTTTCTTTATACCAAAGATAATGAAGCCCTCAATTTCGTAATACTAGCTAATTTAATAGCCGTTTCATATATATAATTTTAGAAATTACCCGTTATTGCATTGGTATTTTAAACTGACAAGTATGGAGCATTATGATATTGAGCTATTAACATGTTTGCTACCCCGGCCATCCACGCACATTTTAGTTTATATATGATTTATATATATGCACAATAATTACATTAATACAAGAAAACCTATCATTGATAGAAACTTACAATGGAGACAAGAACAAGAACAAAGCTGTTATATTCCCTGAAAAAAAAAATGTAAGTTAGTTTATAGAGGAAGTAAAATTAACAAGGCCTAGATATGCTACTTACATACATATACAAGTATATACTACATTGACGAATGGAAAAAAGTACTTATTAATAATGAACTGATGAGAAAGTTGATTAGTCATCATAATTACCAATAATCCCGGCGGCGAAACGAATTGCACTGGGTGAAATCATGATTATAATTGAATAAACAAAAAAAAACTTAACCAAGAAGGAGATTAATCAATATATTTTCGAAGGAATAATGGTATTAAAGGAAAGAAAAGAGCTAGTTATATATTTTAAGTTTGAACGTAAAATAGGTTTTTTTTAATTTTGACTTGTCACAAGTATCTAAATGTAAGTTGAACACGTACCAAAATCCAAAATAAAGGGAAAATGTAAAAAAAGGAAAAGAAAAAGGAAGCTAAAACTGGTTGTTCACTTGCATGACATGCTAAACAAAAACTAGGGAGATCACGAAAATGTGAAGGGCTTAAAATTGCACATGCAAGTGATAATATGCTGAATTTTTAGGAGTGATAATTTATAGAGAGGAAGTTGCAAAATTTGGCACTGCCTTCTAGAATATTAATGACATTAATTTGCAATTTGGTAGTATATACTTCTTATATATTATCATATCTTATTTTATTTTTCATGAAATAAATATTATATTGTTACAAATATATACTTGTCAAGCCATACCGATTTTTATTCATATATAGCCATAAAAATATAGAGACAAGCTCTAATTTATCCTCATAAATGTTTTATGTCCAGGCCACCTATATTTTACATATGGCAATTTAATTGCATGCATGCCATATTGCCTGTTGCCTGTAGGATTTGCCTATGTTTATTATGGTAAGATCGTTATTAAGTTTAATACAGTATAGAGTAGTGACGTAAATGGGATCAAGAATCTTATATGAAGTATTTTTAAGATAAGGTAGAGTCGACGTAAAGTATATTAGTAAGTTACAAGAATAGGCTAAATTGCTAATAATCATGCAAAAGGGAGGTTCCATCAATCACCTTATTGACTAGCTACTATGAAAATCTACTTATTAGCTAAGAACCTCATGCTTCTTTTGATGTAGTGGAAAAGGAACGAAAATGGGATATTGACCATATTGTTTGCTTGTATTACGTCTACACAAACGTTTTTTCCCCTTACTTTATAAGTAATCGTTAGAAGGTAAAATTGTTTAATTAGCGTTAAAGTAAAACTAAGAAACTTGACCTTACCTTACCATACCGCTTAACACAAAAAAGCTAAGGAAAGAATGAGGTTTCAATTAGAAACAAAAAAAGTAAAAAGGACTAATTGTTGATTATATATATGAAGACATTACTTGTTAGAAGACCTAAACGAAAGCCAATTTCAAAGTCAAATCGTAATTTCTCTTACTAGTAAAATGAATATTGTTTGTTAATAGAAGAATGACAGCAACATAAATAAGATTGATTTTCCCTGTTAAATATCATGGGCCTTATCATAACATCAATATATCCATATCATGCAAATATCAAAAGCTCCAAGAGTGGGGGTTCAAGTAGTCTCTCAAGGTCACGTGAAATTAAGGTAGAGCCCATATTGGCAATTTGGATACATCATGACACTTGCACCCACAGTCTATTACCACACAGAGAAAAACTCTTTATCAACCGTTACCCCCCTCCCAAAAAAATAAAAAATTCTACTCCGTAATAATTATTACTTCATTTGTTTACCAATTGAAAAAAAAAAAAACTGTAATTAGTAAGGTGAGTCTCATTAAGTTGTACGTCTAGTCATCCTTGTACCATTTACATTATACTCACAATCATATGAGTTATGAGAATGATAGAAAAGCTTCGATTTGATTACATCAATGAGTTTAACAAGATATATACAATACGTCGGTACATAAAACCAACATTAAAACCTCGACATATACCTAGGCACATTGTATTGGCGAAATATTATGAATATTAAGAAAGAGTAACACAAATGTAAATTAAACAATGCTAACAGCTTAGGATAACGATGATTAAGTCGATCATTATTATCCCTTCCCTTTACACACAATTCATAGATACTATTAATACAATAATCGTACTAAGGATCATTAATTGTTCGATTTTTCATGCAAATTAAAACTAGAGTATTGTTGAAGAATAGACCTCTCAAGTATCACCACATGTAAGTATTCCACATTGGTTGAAAAAGAGAGAGTTAATCACTTTATAAGGCTAAGGTGCTACTCTTCTTATTGCCATATGGTTTTGAAATGGAACCTTCTTTGGACTTTGTAAAATGGACTCTCTCGATTTGTAGGTACAGCCCAGACCCGAATTTAACAAGTATAATGGCTAATCTTGAGCACAAATGCATTTTTATATATTTTATTTTCTTCATTTTTGATAAAAATACACGTACATAGAGATCGCTAAAGTTGGGTCCTTGACTCCTTGCCTTGTTTTGTCCCACTGACTTTGGGTCATGCCAACCTAGGCACGGCCCACTTAAACTTTACAGATCAAAATCAAGATTTGGAAATTCAGAAGGGAGAGTAAGAAAATGGGCTTAACTGAATAGGTCGAATAGCCTTAGTTGAATCCATTAATTTGTAAAATAGCTGAAAATTGGAGCTTTTTCAAATACAGTAGTTGATTGAGAAATTTAGCCAATTTACTACTTGTATAATTTACATCCCTACACCCAAAATATCAATGACCTTTTCCTCAAAAAAAATAAAAAAAAATAAAAAAAAATAAAATTATCAATGACCTTGTTTGTCCTTTCACATTCTCAATTAACAATATATTTATAAATTATCATCTAATTTTACCAAACAATAATTATGTACAAATAGCTAATATAATCAACTATTCAAAACATCTAGTGCTACGAACTAGTAAAATCAGTTAATGCATTAGTTCTTAATAACCATCTATATCCGCTAATTACCAAATAGCAGGGCCTAAGTGCTCCGATTACTCATTTGTTATAAGGGAGTAAAAATAAAGTTAGAAAAATATCTACTTAGTGATGATGATGACGTGGCGGATTTAAAATTTGAATCTTTTGTCTCTTGCTTTAAACTAGTCACTATATTCCAATATTTTATAAGTAAAATAAGATTATTTAAGTTCATTAACTAATTAATTACAATAATTTATCGGGGGCCGGGCCCGGAAGGTCCCACTGATTATGATGACAAAGAAGTACTATTGTTGATGTGGTTAGTCACTGGTAATTGATGTAATAAGATTCGAGAGCAAAAGGGTACTTGGATCGACCTAAGTTTTCCTGCATCAATGCATCATCGACTGAGTAGAGAGTATTGGAAATGGACTTTTATGGAGAGATTCACGTGAGTACGTACACTAGTCTTATTATTTACGTGTCATCACATTTTCTTGTATTGGCCTCTATCTTTGAACTTCGTTCAATTCATACATAAGCAGCAACCTAAGCTATATTATTATAAAATATTCATGCAATGTCTTTTGATATCATCATCATCATTTGCTTCTCATCTGATCTTATTTCTTGTAACACATGAACTATGACGTTTATTTTCTAACTACACTACATACTCATTCTGCACTTTTATCGTACAGTTTATTTGTAAATTTAGTCTCCTATCGTTGCTGGTGTTTTTGAAACGGAATAAGGATTTATTTTAACTTTATTTTGACATTTCAAGCTATTTACAAAATTATAGTTGAATCACTTTTTTCTATGATAGTAAGCCAACATTATATCTCATTTAAATACCAATACATGCGGATTCAATTCAAAGGTCTATACAATCGATCATGTTAACAATTCACAAATAATTGATCGATTATATAAATGTGATTAGAGGGAATGTGTCTTAACTAGTCTCAAGATATACCACTTTTAAAATTTGATTAAATTTCAACGTGCTCTACGTTTGTATGAGGCGGCCGAGCAACTCTAGGGAGTAATTAATCAAGAAAGATGGGACACTTTAGTAACTTCATATCGATGTTGTGGAGCTCACACCCATACTTTTCTCTCTATAAACAGGAAAATTCAGTGATTGTCAACTAACTTAAAATTTGAGATCGTATTTGATCTGAGTTATTTTTTTTTTTTTTTTTTGAAACGTTAATCTGAGTTATTTGTGGTTTATAACCTCTCCTAATAGGTAACAAAGTTAATAGACATTAATTAAAAAATATTTCCTCCTTATTAGCTTGCCCTAACTTTTTCCAATCTTTTATTTCTTTGACTAGTCGGCCATAATTATATAATTTGCAAGCCGCAGGTTAGACCTTAGACTAGTGTGTTTACTCGTATTTGTTTGACCAGTATATATGCACGTAAATCTTAGAGAATATATTCAGGTGAATTAAATGTTGCATATTTGCATTTGCATGTAACGCTTTATACTTTAGGACTTTCCTCCACTAGAGACTTCTTAATTTATTTTTATAAGCATTGACTAACTGATTAGTTTTTAAAGCATGGATTAGTTAATTTAAAACTATCTAAGACCTTCTTGAAGTGTTAGTTTAATCTATAATTATGAATGTAGTCGAGCATAAATCACTTTTTGTATAGTTGGATCTTGGAATATCACATGATAATTTAAGACCATGCACAATAAATAATATAATTGAACACTTGCTAGAAAAATAAAATATTTCAAAAAATCAGCAAAGTAGAAGCTTTGCTTGCGTAATGTTGTATAAATCTTTTAATAAGGCCACTTGGAATTTTCTATCAATAGAAAGGAATCGGATCAGCATAAGAAAAATTCATTGTTTTAGAATACAATCTGCTTATCATGGACACGGATGGTGAGGATTAAAAGTATCGAATATAAAAAAGCTAAATGATAAGCGTTCCTTCATCATCGTTTTTTGTTTTCGATTTTTAATTTCTTACAAACTAAAAATTCATACAAGTATATGAAAATCGGCCATATAATAAAAAGTAGTTTTCACTCTTTTGTTGCCAATTTTTCTAATAATCAACATGATTAGTATAATAATCATTAATTTTAAGTACAATATACAACACATTATTTGACTTTTAAAAAACAAAAATGAAAAAGTCGCAATGGTACCGAGGAGAAATATAATGCACTCTAGTCCCATGAAACATAACATGTGATGGAATTAAAGGGACCTTACATGTGAGGACTGGGGAGAAGTGTTGAAACCTAAACAACACATGTAAATGCTCCACATTAATAAAAGTTGAGAGAGTTTAACATTTTATAAGATTAAGGGGCTACATACTCCTTCTATTGCCATCTTGTGAAATGGACTCTCTCTTGGTGACGGGTGCGGCCCATACCCATATTTAACATGTAGGCTACCTTTTTTTTGTTTGGGCAGACAATGTAGCTAATGCATTGTTAATGAACCACGCAAATTTGTGTCTATTTTTTTTCCCCTTTGCATTAACCTATTTCATATCTACTACGATTTACGACGTATGGGTATAAAAACTTGCTACATCTAGCTAGAAACAATTATTTACAATTGTAAAATTGTTTGAAATACACAATAAAAGTAAAATTTACACAATATTTGAACATAATTGACTTTTTTAGATACACGTGTGTGTGTATATATATATATATATATATATATATATATATATATATATATATATATATATATATATATATATATATATATATATATATATATATTCAACTCTATATACTTGACACACATTAAGATAAACCAAATAATTTCTTACATACTTCGTATATACTAACATTTGTGTCAAACAATGCTATAAGTCAAAGAATGTTAAGTAAATACGATCTAGAAAAGTAATCTAATTACAACAATGAAACTGTCAAAAAAGTTCTAGAAGTTTAAGCATATTATATCCATATTATATTTGGTAATTAAACACAAGCTTTAATCTCTAAATAAATATTTATTTAACTTATATACTACGGAGTACATACCATTATCCCTTTGATTCTATGATAAAGATCAACTGCCCTATTGTTTTTCATATGAGTCAAGAAATTTATGACAGAATCTAATACGCATGCAAATTGCAGAGGAAACATTAGTTATGTTCCACCACATTTTCAGCAAATTATTATGTAACTTTGAAAAATGTTAACCAATGTATGCTTCTCAACACTGCAACGCATCATACTCCATCAAATTTGTACGCAAAGAAGGTTGCATGTTAGATTCCATGTAAATTATGAATATAGTTTTATTGTTATTTTAAGTTTGTGATTCTTTAATTTGGGCTTGTATTGTAATCAGAAGAATTGATTGATTGAAGTTAAGTTAAAAGCAAAAGATAATATTATTTCTGGAAAGTGGATAATTGCTGCCTTGCTGGAGTATATGTTTTTGTAGACATTCTGATAAAATTTTAAAGTGGTTTGTCTTTAAGATATTTTAATTTGAATGAAGGGAGTTGATGCAATATGATGGGACTATGAATTTCGATTTCTTCGAATCTTGGTTACAACTTACAACCTATCTAATTGGCGCGAATTTGAATACTTTACATACGATTTATGGTTTATGCGATTGATTTAATGTTTATGCGCCAGTGCCGCAATTGTTGTTACTTAGCTTTTGATAGTTAGTATGTGTTTCTTAATTCATTCAATTTGTATTAAAGCCATTATTAATCATATGTCTATTTTATACTCACAAGAAGCACTTAAATGATCCTAAATTCCTAAGTAATACACATATATTATCTAATTATCAAAGATGACCAAATAATCAAACAAGAGAGTAAAATAAAATAAGCCATAATTATCTATCAATTTTCAAAACATCGCAACAATATGATTTGCATTATATATATATATATATATATATATATATATATATATATATATATATATATATATATATATATATATATATATAATCCAACATTTTTATAACAACTGATGGGGAACTCAAATTCAATAATATCATGCAATTTGACTTGATTTTCACCTATATAATTATGTTACTTATATGTGATTTTATATGGTATATAATTTGTACACGCACAATCTAAATTCATCAATCATCATTAGCTATCTAGATAAGAACGCTAAATTATCCAAAATAGCTTAGAATACTTAACATACAAATTATTAATTTGCATGATATACTATTTTGTAATATTCATGATAATAGCTAAGCTTGTAAATCAGCATATATACTTATCTATATTAGATTGAGAAACTTTAGTACCTATAAAATTAAATTGGGGTTTTCCAAATCTGAATTTGACATGAGCACATGCAAAATTCGACAACTAAGAACAAAAATAAATCAAATTATATAAAATCTATTCCAAGCTACAAAAATGCTACCTAGCTACTTTGCTTGAAAATTAGAAATGGGATTTTTTTATTTTTTTTATTTTATATGCAAATTAAAATTGAAAAAAAAAATCCTAAATTATAAGACGCAAACTCATCATCACAAATTCACAATCTCATTCTCACGTACAATTTAATTGTAATTGTCAAAGACTTATCTTTTTGTTTTTTGAAAGGATCAAAGACTTATCTTATCCTTTTATTGTTTTGTTTAGTTTTTTATTATTAGCATTTATTTATTTTGTGGAAAAATCTTATCAAAATTATCTAAAGAACAAGTATATATGCATGAAGGATCAGAGGAAGGATCGACAGCTGATGAAAATATGAAATAACATGAGACAAGATAGAGTAGCATGAAATAGTGGTTAATATGTATCACAAATATAAATCGGACATATTCTTTATTTATTTTATGGTATGAAATTGATTGATATTTATTGTCTCTTTTTATGAAGCTAGTTTAGCTTAGCTTAGCCTATAATTATTCTGACGGAAAGTTTAAAATTATACTACTTCAATCTCTACACCCTTAGTTTTTATTTTTTGGAGAATTGAATAATTATGCTATATCTTTAAAGTATTTTCTACAAGTGGATATTATCTTAATTTTAATATCTCTATATTGTCATGTCAATTTTAATTTATGTGTCAATTTTGCAAATATCTCAATGTAAAATCCATTTCCAATAATGCTTAATTGGTTGAAAGGTTTGCCGGTAATTTTTCTAACTACTATTAGTAGTATTCATTTGTTGTCTTGAATCAAATTCTAGTTTTTAACCCTTTAGGCAGACACATTCTAGTTTAGATGCTAGATTTTATGTGTAGTTACTATAAGAATCCATTTATGTCCCGGAAGATATTATCTATGTTTATCGTTTAGTTCTTCTTTTCTATCCTAGCTTAACTTCAAAAATAGACATTAAATGATATCTACGACGAAAGAGAATTATATAAAATTCACCCTTTTCACGAAAAAAGTTTGCTAATTAGTCATAAACCGCACAATACTCAAGCAATGGTATCGATCATATAGATAGAGCTTTAAATAGAGGTAAAAGAAAAAATTAGGGGAATATTTCGCCCGGACACTTGGAACAATGGTTGCTTCATGTTAGATTTGAGAAAAATTAGTGTTCCGTAAGGTAGTTCTACCTTTCAAATGATAGTAGGGCAATTCATATGCATTCAATTTGACTTTATATTAAGCTTCTATTAGAAGAAACATATAGAGTAGTAGTAGATGGCAACATATCCCATATGTATTGTAATAGTTGTGTTGTACCTAACACTGTCCTAAAGGAAACAAAAGAGGCTTATCTAGTGATGCAATTCATGGTTTATTTTGTGTTGCGCAAATTTGTCTTTTGATCAAGTAGTCACGACTCACAAGCTAAGATGATAGCATTTCTTTGTTCCCAATACTCCTCTTCCTCTAGCATCTTGCATGTGTTGTTGCTTTAGACATTAAGCACGTGATTAAACTACTTAGCTTCTTTATGCATACCAAGTAAATTTTTTCATTCCTTATCATTTATCGAGTATCAATTAGAATATCAATGGTACTATTTTTTAATTTAAAGTACCTGGCCTATTCATAATTACTTGTCATTTATACCAATAAAATTTTAATAACTAAATTTTACCAAAGATTTGTACATATACAACCCGGCCAAAATATACATACAACATAGTTGATATTGAATTGGATGAAGTAACTATTGATTTAAATGCTCAAATTTAATTAATATAACTTATTTAGTTCTCAAAATTTCACCAGAGTCCTTTAATATACCAATTTAATAAGTTTATTATATTTGCTCAATTTTGTGATTATTCATACAATATTGTTTCACAACTTATATAAGATGAAGGAATTATCTTAATCGAACTTTTCAAATAAAGTCAATAACTCGTAAATTGTGAACCAAATGTAGTGAAAGATTGTTATATTTGCTTATTTTTGTGATTGTTTATACATCATATTGAGTCATATACCTTTATTAATATTATAAAATGGAGGAAATATGTAGTAAAAGAGCTTTTCAGATAAAGTATCAATAACTTGTAAATATGTAAACTAACACAAGAGTGAATGAGAAATTATATATAGTAGGAAATGGCAAAGAAAAATTTATTTCCAATAAGAATACTCCCGCCAAATAAATGATTACTAAGCTTATAGATACATAGAGAAGAAGTAATGCATTTATAGTAGTCGAGAGCATAACTAATGCAAATAATACAAATTAAATATTAGTGTCAAAATCATTTTCCTTCTGCTTGAGGATAACACAGTCATTTTCTGGCAGGGTAGGATGGTCATTCTCTTGAAGGGTAGGATAGTCATTTTCTGGCAGATTGTTGACCTTGTTGGGCCCCTTAGTAACCACAATAATTTCTTTAAGGCCCATTTCAACTTTCTCTTCAGCCACTTCTTTGGCTGCCATTTGTTGCTTAGTAGACTTGTAATAAGCTGCATAAAGTATCAATTGGGCCAGCCCAAGAAAACATCCGATTGCATTTGGAGCCTGAATCACAAAAACAACAATAAAAAAATTAATGTTAATATAATATCTCGAATTCCCAATTATCAAAAAGATAATCACCAAATTAATACAATTGTGGAACATTACATAAGAGCAACAGTTTTTACTTGACTTTTGTCTTTTCAACAATTTTTTTTTTTATTTTTTTGGAAAAATAATTTTTTATTGTTCAATGAGTGAAGTAGGTCCAAAATATACTTGTCATTTTGGTCCACGTCAGCATTTGGGCAGAATCCCATACATTAAGTGGGCCATATTAAAATTTAAGGTTAGGTACAATAATAGAGACTCATCCCATACTTGTGGGAATTCTAAAAATTAATAAAATAGAAATATTATACACCACTAGTCGCACTACTTTGTGTTTGACAATGACGTTTCCACACTCCGTAGCATTGTAGTACTTGCTACTTGCTAGCTAGGTTGCACCAATGAGATCTCAACATTTATTTTTATTTATTCAATTGCATTCCAAAAGTGTTACTCCTCAAACTTAATTTTTTATCCTTTTTATTCAAAAGTTTTTATATCGTTACTATATAAGGAAATATTAAAAAAATTACTACGGAAATTCTATGGGTAAAAATAGTTTACGAAATTGTAAGAGTATTGGTTTGATAGTCTACTTTCACGGATATACTAATTTATTTGGGTGTATTTGATTATCTGTCACATAATTTGGTCTAAGGTAATATTCGTATATTTGTGAAAAAATTAGTAAATCCGTCTTTTATTGAACTATGCATATTTATTCCGTTAATTAATTACAGTGTAAAAATCTAGAGAATCTTATTCTAAATAAGATAAAGTAATCAGAAAGTAACATTGAATGTCTATGCATCTAATGTTACTGACGACTAACAACTTTTTACATGGAATATATGTTACCAAAATCTGGTGTCACTGGTACCCAACACCACCAAGGCTAGGTAAATGTATTTTCTTTTGGACAAATAATCTGGGACCTTATAGCCTGACTAATAAGAAAAAAAAAAACTAAACATTCTTTGTTGTTGCTAGAAAATAATAGGTGAAGCATGCAACATTCATGAGCCATATATGAGAATGAGTAAGGATGCTCATACATCACCAATGTCCGGAGTCAGCCGAGTTGGGTATTTTTGAACACCCCTAATAAATCAGCATGCATGGATATAAACGAGAGAACGAGCGAGAGAGAAAGAGACAGAGCACGTACCACAACATATGGATCGAATGGGCGGATCGCATATAGAGTCCATATAACAGCACTGCCGAAGCAAGTCACCGAGACAGCCAACGGCATATATTCCACACTTTTTGTTTTAACCACTTGTTTCTGCACATTTGTAACCCAAAACAAATCATTAGTCTAGCTCATTTACTATATTAGTTATTATGTATGTATGACTAATCAACTAGAAACCAATAATTTCCATTTTTATCACAAATAATTGTAATTTTTGTAAAATAACGTCAATTCAGATAAAGGCAAAAATGTGTTTGTAATTATTAGTCGATGTGCTACTACTCGTAATAGCACCACATCATCCATGTAGTTGATTTACGACCAACTTATGTACCATTATTCAAAATGATTATTAGAATACAAAAATTATTTTATGAACCTTAGAATAATAACACTTGTAACAAAAAAAACATACCATGACGGCTAATGGAGAGGCGTACATAAGAACACCGCTAACATCACCAAGTAACCCAAAAATGCGAGTCCGATCTTTGCTGGTATGCATGAAGGTAAGCACCAAGGCCAAGGCGATACCGACGGCGAGTATCTCACCAAGCACAAGAATGATCAAAATGATCTTCTTCTTCTTGTTCTCGGTGTTAATAATGAAGAGCATCAAATAAATGGACTCAATCAAGCATCCGCTCGCCGAAATCGTAGATAGTAAAATGTTGTTAGGTTGGATAAATGGCATCCCATAGATAGTCCATAACATGCAGTTTAAGAAGGTAAGCAAGTATGGAGTTGCCGAGTATTGTTCTACGGATCCCTTCTTGCATATCCGAATAAATGTTGGCCTGAAAATATCATAATCGAAACACCATAAAAAGTATTATTAGTTATATATACATGCATCATATATTATATATGTTATATGTACATATATATAATATGATCAAAACCCATATATTAAAAATATGTGTATATGGTATAATTCTTAGGGGCCCACAAGGTAAACATGCATGAAGCATGAGTGAGAGTACGTGTGTAAAAATAAATAAAAATTAGAGAGCAAAAGAAAATGAAGGTGAAAATGTTATACTTACATTGGAGATAAGTAGAGGGAGAAAGAGATGATATTCCCTGGAATCAAAAGTAAAATGACCTAACGTCAAAATTGATGTATCATAGTAGTAGTGAAAAATATTAGGAACATGCATCATGGTAATTAAGATTAATCACCATGTTTAATTAGCATGTTCCTATGTATGTGTACATAATTATTGCTTCATTGAGTATGTATGTATGTAGCAATTAGTAGTAGTAGTACTACAAATTAGCAATACCTAGAATACCGACGGCGAATCGAGCAACGGCGGGAGAAACCATGACTGCTATTATGATCAGCTTAGCTAAAAATGAGACAAAAGAAGAAAGGGGATGTAATGAAAATTACAAAAACAAAAAAGAGTTAGTGTTCTAAGCTAAGGTTAATATTATGAGCTAAATAAAAAGAATAAGGGAAAAAAAGAGAGAGGATTAAGAAGTTCTAAGATTAGGTGTTACTTGAAAATGAGTGAGAAGGGGAGAGCATATATATAGATCCTACAAGGACACCTTTAGGGTGGAAATGACCAATAGACAAAAGTTTAAGGGCCCCTGAATATTATTTGAGAAAATAAAAAGAAGAAAAAAACAAAAAATTTAAAAAGAAATATAAGAGTAGTCAATAATATTAATATTCATTTAGCAAATTGTTAGTGCTCTTTCAAAGTACGTATAGTTGTATGTGCTGTCCCATATTCGTTTTTTAATAAAATCTTGGTTATAAGATTAGATGCCTGATTTTCCTTTGTAAATCTCTATACTTGTAATTTTGTATCTCCACCTTTCATTTAATCCTTTTGTATGTCGAATTATTCTAGGCCCATATTTAGGGAAGCTATATATTCTCGCATGCTAACTTTTTTCTATTTCTTTAGAAATTTCACTTATGTAATCTTTCTGTTTCAATGTACATATGAGTCTTTTAATGTTATACATACAGTCTAATGTAAGCTATTATTGTATAATTCTTTTAATTCAAAAGCAATGATTTATCATCTAGACTGTTGTATTCTACATTATCGACACATCAAAATTGAATGAATATGTTGATTAGCAAACTAGCAAAGTGAGATAACATAAAGACTAATTGTACAATGGCTTATCTATATACAACGTATTGATCCATGAACTAGCGTATATTATTACATCATCACTTATTCTGAAATTCCATTTCCGTTGGAATGTCCTATTATATTTCTCCTCTAACATGGATTATATATGAATTACATCAACTCAAGAATATAGAATAAGAACTTAGAATTAATTGTGAATATTTGGGAAGAAAATCAAGTTTTAGGTCAATCTCTTTTACTAATTTTTGTGAAAAAGCTAGCAAACATAAACATATATCCGTACAATCCAATAAAAAAAAAAAAAATCAAAATCAACCGAGATATTGTAGTAGTAGCTTTGAAAATGGGCGGCAAGAGAGTAGGAGTAGTGGTAGTAATCTTATATGGGATCCAAGTCATATTAATTTAATTTTTCATGCAAAATTATTACAAAGTCTTAAGCTATGAAAAATATACAGTCTTTTTAATACTATACTATAAATACAAGTAATAGTGACCTAGTCCTAGCATTATATTTGTAGTAGCCGTACCAAGTAAAAATTAAAAACTAAAAATTTATTTATTTATTTATTTATTTATTTATTTATTACACAAAAATTGATCGGTAGCAAATAAAAGTTGGCTGTTTTCATGATATTTTTGTCCCCTAGTTGTTTGCAAGTAGCTAAACAGTAAACTTAATCTCTCTTTTTAATAAGAGCTTTTTCAAAAATTGCCTAAGAACTTTTTTCACCTGAAGTTTCCGCGTTTGGATACAGCTTATTACAAGTACTCAATGTATGACTCATGACTTTATAATATAATATATATATAAACTAAATAATGTAAAATAATTATTATAAACAAGAATTAGTAAGGTCGTACTTTGGTAATAACATGGTACTTGAGAATTATTATTCAATAACTTTGGGCGCCAACATTTCCCAAATCGCAAAGTGCTATTGCAAGCCAATTGGAACCATATATGGTGCATGTACATACAAGGCCTAGTCAATGCCATCTCATGGTGAGAAAGATAAATTTTTTTTTCTTCCATTATTTTCCTTTTTTAGTCTATTGTTTGGATTGTTTTTACTAAAGATAAAAGGGGTTTAAGATAGTCTCATAGTTTATGACATAAGATATTTTGTTTATATCTCATTTCCCTTAGCTTGTCAATCTAGCTAGGGATTTTAGTCCATATTTTAGATAGTTATTCAAATTTAACTTTTTTTACCATGTAAAGTTGAAGAACCCTATTCTAATTATTTTATACATACTGAGTATGTAGTACAGATTAAATGATACTCTGTATTATTATGTGAATTGTAATTGTATTTAATTTGTTGTATATTCACAAAGTATGTGCATCAACTTTTTCATAATTAACAAGTAAATACCTCATATATGGTAATGCTAATAATGAGCAAAATAATCTGTGATAAAATGTGAGCATATGATCGATTGTTTGTGATTGCATTTCTTTTGTAAAATTGATTGATTATTGCAAAAATCACATAGTCCAAGAAATAAGTACAATGTACATACAAATATACAATGCACAAAAATAATTACTAAGTACATATATACAATCTAATGTAGGGCCGGGAGTACAAAAAAAAAGTTCTAAATTTCATTAGGTGAAATCTTTCCAAAACTTGTAGCTATAATATACAATCGTCTCACATTCAAATCAATATATAAGGTGCATGTTTCTGATTTTGATAAAAAAATAATCATGGTTTGAATCATAGTATGTAGGTTGTATATCTGATCTACTAGAGAAGAATTACTATGTATGCATTATAGTAGGTTGTGGTATATCTACTAGAAAAGAATTACTATGCCAAATTAATAAATTTATAAATCAACTAAATTATTAGAATTGAAGGTGGAATTTAATAATTAAGACTGAATCTTGTTATATGTACACTATATAAAGAAAAATAAATAAATATATAAAAAGACCGGCCTTTGTTTGAGGTAGAGCAAGAAACTCAAGGTGGTTGTTGGCTATCTATGAACTTAATTATGATGTATGATGATGATGCTAATCATGGTCATTATCAAACTTAAATCACTATATAAATCTTTAATTGTCGTCGTCTATACTACTATAAAAACTATGAAGAATTTGACTTGAATGCTTTCAAACAAATTTCAGCAACTAACGCAAATGATGCTCGTACTAATTAAACACAGAAGTTAGTATCATACAATTATGACATCTTTGAATAATAAATTCATGTAGTCATCATAAACTAATTTGATTAATTATGGCCTAGACAATAATTAATTAATAGAATCAATCACGTCCCCTTTTAATTTATTTGTTGATAACATGTGTTGTGAACTTGTGATTCATATATTACGTGTATAATATGCTACTTAAATTTTTGTTTATTTATCACCATTTCTTTTCTTTAAGATTGTAGTTTAGTTGTTGCACACTTATAAATTGAGTTCCAATAGTTAATATTATTAAACTTTATACCGATATCTATTTAAAACATTATTTTACATGATACTAATTACTTTTACTTTTCATGCATTACCTAAAACTCTAATATATTGTAGTCAAAGTTTGTATATAAATAGTGAAAAAATCAAAGTGTGTCAATTCTAACTATTAGTGGAAGGAAGGGAGCTAGTATTATTCAAAATTATGTTGATTGGAAACTAATGATAAACGATCAAAATTATGCATTGATGAATGCATAAAATACAAATAAAATATCTGACAAAAACATGAGACGTAAATTTTATACTTTTTAGTTCGTACCAATATATTTTAGTTAACCTATTATTTGGGTTTTATTTGAAAATGATATTTCTTTCATTTATTCTAACTATCAATTCAATTTTAGGTCATTTCACCTATATATAATTTCAATTGCTTATTTTTCACTAGATGGTTACTTACTAGAAATTATTTAAATTGACTTCATTGAGTTAAGTTGTTCAATTTATACTAATTTTAAAGATTAAATATATCTTTTACCACATTTTTTTCACATTCTAGATGAATTTACTAATTTTGTTGAAATTTTTTTTAAAAAAATAATTGTAATAAAATGTTATTGAATAAAATTCTATTTAAATCAAGTTTATCTAATTAAAAAATATTTTTATTGATTAAAACTACTTGCAACTTTTATTAAAGATTAGCTTTTTAAGTTGAATTAAACAAAGCCTTAAACCCTTCACGTTAACTAACTTTTGTGATTGTAATAGGCCTTTTAACTAACTTTTGCCAAACACACCTAAATTATTCTTACTACCATCTATATAATAATAAGTTTTAAGTTTTAATTTCAGCTAATTTCAACTACCAGTTTCAATCCTCTTATTAATGCAGTTATCTATATGTATTAGTTAAATGCACTAATGGCCTTATAAAGTAATGTGTATAGATCGATATGTCTTGAATATGTATGCCTTTACATTTAAATGACACATCACAAAGGTCATGTTGCTCGATTAATGAGTCAAGGCCGACCTAGGGGTGACAAGCCTTGGTTTAGTTTTTTACAGTATGTTAATCGATTTAGGCTACCACTAAGCCTAATTTTGAGTCAACCATTTTTCGTTTTGAGGGTAATGTACTATTATAAACTATTTTGTTCAATATATAACCCAATTAATTAATTAGTTTACAATTTGGTAATTATATATCAAGATCAATGAATTTCTTGTCATTTGTCTATATACATGTTAGTAAACCATGTAGATGTATGTGTCCGTTTTTTGTAACTTTTCTTTGTATCTGTATGTACTAACATAATGTTTATGTGAATGTAGCCAAGATATTGTTAGAATACTACGCAAATAGTGCATGTGCTTTTGATAGTTTTTTGTCAACATTCTTGCATTTATTACAACACGATGTATGAGATCATCATTATGCTTAGCTTTATGGCATAGAATCAGCAAAAAAGCATAAAATATATAAATCCATGAATTAGCATAAAAATTGGCCGTTTATTCCCAACTTTGGCGTTCTAATTATGTGGAATAATCTAATCTAATCTAATATATATTTATAAAGTAGACATTTTTGGAGAGCATTTGGAGCGCTACGTAAAAAATATACTTATTAAGAAAAATTTGTATTTTATTTTTGAATTAAAAAATTATGTTACCACGTAGATAAAAATAACGAATTAGATTTGATATATCTAAAATTTTAATGCCACGTATATTATAATCCACGAACTAAATTATTTTAATGAAAAAAAATAAAGTAAAATTATAGGAATAGATAAATTTATTAATTCAATACTACGAGTATAAGAAATCCAAAAAAAATATACTAAAAATATTTAAATGATAAACGCTTATCATAAAGTTTGATACCTATCATTATAATATAAATTTTGATAGTATTTATGATAAGAAATACAAATTGTTCGTTAATTATAATTAATTTAAAATTTGTGATACCTATCATTATAAATTGACACAAACAAAATTTCGTATCAATAAAAAGCTCCATCAAGCGAATTTTGTGTTAGTAATTTTGTGTTAATTTTTTGTCATCAATTACCGGGTATTTTTTAGCTTAATTTTTAAAATCCTTTGTTTAAATTAGTATTTCTAATTATTACTTATATTGTATTAATTTGGGGTACTCAACGATAATATGTTTATGTTTATGTTTTATTTACTAAATGTTTTTTTACATGCAGATCTAACACATCATACGACACAAATAAAATTTCGTATCAATAAAAAACCCCATCAAGCAAATTTTGTGTTAGCAATTTTGTGTTAATTTTAGGTCATTAATGTCCGGGTAATTTTTAAAATCTTATGTTTAAATTTATATTTGTAATTATTAGTTACATTGTATTTATTTAGGATACTTAACTATTATTTGTTTATGTAATGACATACGATTAGATTTTGTATACTTAATATATGAATGACTTTGGTTATTTTTTGGAGATGATGAAAAAAATTCCAATGCATAGATTTGATTTTATATCGCAATAATTTTTCATTTATTGGTAAATATATTGATTTATTTTATATAAATGTAAAGATTTAATTTGTATCAATTTCAGTTTAGCTAACATCTCACGGTTCAATTTATCCATTGATATAGTAGGTTGGTTGTGGACGAGGTTGGTGATTCTATCGAAATAAAAGATATGGTAAAACAATGAATAATGATTTAGGATTTAAATTATTAAAAATTTATCATTTCATATTAAAGATTTTATATAACGAAATAAATATCATATTTACAATTTATTTATATTTAATAAATTTATTATAAATTATAGCAAAAAAAATAAATAAATATTAAACTTTTGTAATTTTTTCCGAGATTATTAAATACAATAAATCAAATAATTAAAAAATTTAGATCAAAAAACTGTGCATAGCACGGATTTCCATCTAGTTATATATATTCAAGATCTTGAATTGAGGAGTTATTCTGCTTCTGGAAACAAACACCTTGATAATGTATCATGTGGTAGTGAGACCAAAGTTGTTACTTTGTTACAGTGATGTAGAACTTACCTTCCCTCACGTTTTCTTATTATTGGTTGACAAGTTTACCGACTTTTTTTTTTTCATCTCATTGATACTTAACACATGGTTCTTGATTAATATTTAAGAATCTGTCAATAGTCAATTTTTGTTCATCTCTCCCCACCAAAATCTGAAATTTGATTTCATTGTTATGATATGGTTCTTGATCCTTAAGAATCTCTCTATTATCGATCACTAATTCATGTATGTCTCGCCACAAACTAAGAATACTTTAGGTTAGTTGCTTACCTTTCAAGGTGATTCATATTTTTGCACCAATCATATAGATTTATTTGATTACAACCTTTCTATCAGAAGTTATTTTGTGGCTTTGAGTCCTCCGATCACAACTTTTTGAGCATACTAATCGACAAACGGGTAAACTTTTTACCATAGGAATAAATATAATTAAGAGAGTGTTTAGTCAGGAAGAATTTATTTATTGAAAATGAGTATTTCTTTATATGGTTTGTACATAAATTAAAGTTTACATAGTTTTTCTAAGGTGAAAATTAGTTCTTCAAAGTGTATCTCCATATTTTATCAAAAGTTCCTCTTTCTCTACTCTCATTCATCATTAGATTAATACAGTTTTTTAATCTCAACTTTCACCAATTTACTTTTATTAATCCCAACTTTTTATTATTCTTCAATAATCCCAACTTTAAGGTGACCTATCTTTCTTCAATCCCAAACCGGTCAACAAAAGTCAACAACCTTCTATTGTAGGTTACTGGACACGTGTCGCCACGTGAGTGGTCCAATTTTTTTTAAAAAAAGAAAAAAAAATTCCTTTTATTTTTTCATTATATTTTTAATAAAAAAATTAATATATATTTTTTTTATTATCCCTTCACCTTTAACAGCCCCTCCCCCTCCATTTCCATTAATGGCAGCCACCATCCCCTCCATTTCCGGCAGTTCCCCCATCCCCCTCCATTTCCAGCAACCCTCTTTCCCCTCCGTTTCCAGTCGCCCTTCCACTTCCACTTCCCCTTGACACCCCTACCCGAAACCCACCTAAAATCCCCTTTCCTTTTCCCTTCCCTTTCTCCTCCATGACTTCCGACCACCCTTACCCCCCCATCTCACTTCCTTTCCCGACTATATCTCACGAGCCCACGCTCTCATTCTCTCTCCATGACCTAAAAACCCCACCCAATCGAACACCCAAACCCCTCGAATTCCAAAAAAAACCCACCCACCTTATCGAAAACCGCCAAAAAACCCCATCCCATGGCCGATTTTTGGGTTTCGAGATGTTTAGCATAGGTTTTGGGGTTGGTTTCATGTGGCTTTGGAGATGAGGGTGGGGGTGGGTTGGGTGGCTACGAGGATGAGGGTTGGGTGGCTATGGATGCAAGGGGAGGGGGCGATAGGGTTGGCTGGGGTGAGGGAAGCGGCGAAAGGGGTGGCTGAGGTGAGGGGAGGGGCGACAAAGGGGGCTGGGGTGAAGGTATGTGGCGGTAGTGGGTGGTTGGGGGAAGGGTAGGGTATCGGGATTGGATGGATTTAGGTGGGTGGCTGGGGTAAGGGGGAAGGAAGCAATTAACATGTGACACGTGTCAAATAATTAAATTTTTTTTTATCCCTTTCATTAGGTTATTGGTTTTTGGGATTGAAGAAAGATAGGCCGCCTAAAAGTTGGGATTATTGAGGAATAATCCAAAGTTGGGATTAATGAAAGTAAATTGGTGAAAGTTGGGATTAAATAACTGTATTAATCCTTCATCATTCTATTCATTCTATACATTCTATATATATCTATAAAAGAAATTTCTCACGAGCACTTCAACAGCAATAAATTGAATTGATGAGAACCTATGCTTCATGCACTCTTCATTACACCTTAATTACCATGTCAAATCCTCAACACTCGGACATGGGTATGTATGAGTTGTATGACTACACTTGGACACTACATTTTTACTTTAAAATCATAATTTTTTTTAACAAAATAACTAAGTCGAACGCTTGGACACGTACTCGTATTGGACATAGACACCCGATGAGTTCATGTAACATAGATGAGAACACAAGTAATCTTTAAAGCTTTTGATGTAAAAAAGTTTACGTATATAAAAACATCTGTATGTACAAATAAATATACGTATGTTAAAAAGTTTCTCCTACAATGTATGTACAAAGGTTTCTTTGCTTGTTAAACAATATAACATATGCGTTTAATATTGTGATACTAGCTAGACCTCAATGCGAAAATAACATTCAAGGAAGTTTATTAATATCAAGTTGACTAATTAATTAAATTGTTTTGCTCTTTCCTTTAATTTCAATAAGAATGTTCAATTAACTTTTTGTTTCTTCTCAATAACTTAAAATAATAATAATTTTTTTATCCAGGTAGGAATTGAATAAGTTAAGGAGCGATGTTGAAATTTTGTTGTTGTTGTTGTTATGAATAGTAAGTGTTGTTCCCTTATAATGTCGTACGGCATACTAGCTAGTCATGGAGCTTTCATCATCATCAAGGCAAGTCTTCTTCATGAAAAAGATCGAGCATGAACATGAAATAAGGCTAGAATTAATCTATAAAATTTCAAGAGAATTATTTTGATATGATAGGTCATAAATTGTTCTTATGTCTAAGGTAGTATAGGATGATTGATACCTAATACGGATCGGAATTTTAGCCTTGCGAGTCTAAATAAGTCGAATTTTATATGTAGTTGAACACGTACCACATAATATATGTCAAAGAGCTATGTATATCTTAAGGTAGGTTGTAATCAAAAGATTTCATCATCTAAGAAAATTTGTCTTGATCCTCGGGACTAATCACAATCTAGATACATCAATGTAAAACTAAATAATACAATCAGCATCGGACATAATCATAAACAAATCCTCCATTTGTTGTTATACAAGTGCAACATTAGCTTTCTCATAGTCTCCAATTCGCACATTAGTGTAACTAATCTTACAAGATTAGACATGATAATTTCTTAATTTTTCTTTTAACGTAATGATAATAATAAAATATGGTCAAAATTGGTAAAAATGACCCACAAAAGCCAATGTTATACTAATTTGAGACGAGGATAAGTAGTTAGGTGTGTGTATACTGCTATACACATAAGCAAACCTGAAAAACTTGCTCATGCCAACCAACAAACTAGGATTATAATCTACTCATAAACCACCAATTAAAACAACTTAACCCTACCAAAAAACTTAAAAAAAATAATGTGTTCTTCTTTTGACAAATTAATTCTTTCAGTTTGGGGGATTACCTTTGATAATAATAGATCATAATAAAAATTTAAGGGGCCCCAACTTTGTTACAGTGTTTTAAGTTGATTAATGAAGCACAATCTAAGATATTGGCACACAACATTCTAGAAAAAAAAAAAAAAATTATAGGAAACTTGTACCTTTTAAACTTATCTTTCAATAATTAAAACATTATATTATACAATTATATATTTTTTTGGCAGCAACTAAAATCTTCCACAACTTATTATTTAAGATTATGCGTTCCACCTCTATTAGACATCAGATGGACAATCATTTGTGCTAAGATTGATCATTTTAATCAGAATTATTAAAATTATGATTACGTTTTATACATTAGTTCAGTGTGCGACATGTATACACTATGTGGCAATGCAAGTGAGTTTTCCTGTTTATTGATCATAAGCATAATATTTTGGGTGCTCATGTAACCAATTATAATATAAAGTATTAAGAAATATTTATTCTTATCATATAAACCTATTTATAACATAAATATTTGGCTTAATTGTTTGACTTTATGATAAGTTTTGTGGACCAACTTAAATGGAATACATACCTCCACTAATTAAGTATTAAAAATTTAATTATATTAACTGTAGAGCCGCCGAGGAATAAGGTATAAAAATCTGATTTGATGCGTCGTCAGATCCACCTTGACTTCTGACATGGCATTCATGAACTAATTAGAAGCAAGAATTATTCCAACGCCCCCCACTTAATCTTGTCAATAAGTGGTGAACAAGACTTTTTCACCTTTTTTTTTTCTAGATAGTTAGCATTTTTACTCTTTATTGAGGTTTAATATATCTAGGTATTTTGTTAGTTACTTATGTACAAGTATACATAGCGATATGATTATTTGAGTTTTAATCAACACAATCACGAATCGGATTATTTGCTGATCATGTAATATAGAAGCATTACTATTTATAGTCATCTTAATAGTGACTATTAAAACGTGGATGATTTTGAGTCTTAAATATTGGATGTGAATGTTTAGCTATTGACTTACAGATCTATAAGAAAGGACAATTAAATAGAGTAACTCAATATCAACAATAATGACAACATTTACAATTTCCTTAATTATTGTAAATGGGTCCGCGTCTCACTACCAGAGTCACTAATCATCAATGTGGTTTATATCATTTTTTTTTTTTGACGGGGTGGTTTATAATTGATATATGATAATTTTAAGATTAATGAGGATTGGATAAGGGATGAGAAAGATGAAGAGATGATGTAGGAGTTCATGACTCAAAGAAGAAGATTGGTGGGTGGGGTTATATAAATTTTATTTATGTGCCTAATTTGTCCAATTATATATGATGGATAGTCTAAATCTTTGAAGATATTTCCACTAAATAGCCTATTCAATATCTAGTTGTCTTATCCTCATTGCATTTAGAATTTTATAGAACTCATATCTAACTAGTACGGAGTACGTGTAGTTAGTACTTCATATGAATACAAATTTATTTATTAATTTATGTTTCTCATAAAATATGTTAAAGTCAATATTATAAAGATGAAACACTGCACCAAAACCAGGAAATTATGCAATTGAATACTCTTATATCTCGTACAACAATTCACCTTGTGCTATTAACTTATTATCATAATATCCCTTGACTGTATGAGTGTTTGATTTACTTGCATTCCAAAATACAATTGATATATGTAGTTCTAGGTTTAAAATTCAAATATCATATACCTGATTTACCAATTGAACTTCTTGACATTAAAATTTAAATTATATTTATTTGTTTATTTATTTTCAAAAATTTCAACTTTAGTATGGAGTAATTGCACATGATATATCCAATTTGCAAATAAAGATAATTTTGACATCAAAAGTGAAAATATATTTTTTTTTTAAAAAAAAATTCAAAAAAAAAAGACTTTCAATTTATTTTATTTTTTCGTTTTCACTATAAAGTATAAACAATCTAATTAAACATGGGCTAATAAATACAAGTAATTTAAGATGAACGTGAACCTTTTTTTAGACATGTATTTTTCTTTTTCTTTATATTAAGAGTGCATTCATTCTGAGGATCGAGTTTGTATGCATTCATCTGTTTGGGGGTGTTTGCTTAGGAGCTTTTTGGAGATAAAAGAGATTTATTTTTATTTAATTTTTTTTTTCAAAAGCTCTTTGAGGTGATTTCTTAGTTTTAGTTTGAAATTACTTTTAAAAGCTCATTTTTTAAATTAAGGCTCACTTAAGGAGCTTTTTGAAAGAGCTTTAAGCTTTTTATTGTTTTATACACTAAAGCCGCAGCTATTTGACAAACACTTTTACACAAAATAACTAATTATAATCAGCTAGTTAAAACAACTAATGCAAACAACTAAAATCTAATAGCTGATAAGATTAAAGCAACTAACATCTAACAACTAAAATGCAATGAGTGCATTATTATATAAGGAGTACTCCCTAACTCCTATTCATAATGTTTTCACTATTGTTGTTGCATGGTGTACTGTCTAATAAGAGTACTAACACATTTCATTTCTTTGACTATCAATATAACATATTGTATTCAATATTACGTGCTAAAAAAATCTAGAAACTCTACATTGAAGCAAAACAATCAAAGATCCGAAAAGATAATTTTCTTTTAAGAAAATTTATTTATATTTAATATCTAAACTACTTGTACCCCTTATGATCAAAGTTTCTAAACTTTAACTACATGAAAGCAAATATATAAAAACGAAAGAAAGTAGGTTAAAGGAATGCATTATTAAATACGTAAGAGTTGAGTATGTACGCTATACAATCTAGTGTCAAAACACTCTCATGTGATAATGCAAGAATAATAAAGGAGGTTTTTTCAAAAGGAATGCATTATAAATACGTTTAGAGCAGAGTACACCATACAATCTAGTGTCAAAACACTCTCATGTGATAATGCAAGAAGAAGAAAGTAGGTTTTTTCAAAAGGAATGCATTATTAAATACGTAAGAGCAGAGTACGCCATACAATCTAGTATCAAAACACTCTCATGTAATAATGCAAGAAGAAGAAAGTAGGTTTTTTTAAAAGAAATGCATTATTAAATACGTAAGAACAAAGTACGCCATACAATCCAGTGTCAAAACACTCTTATGTGATAATGCAAGAAGCATAAACCACACATTAATACACCCTTTCTGCCACTAAAAAAGATTTGGACGGTCATTATAACACATTTTCTATATAAAGACAAATATCATCAACTCTTATCTTTTTTCTCTTTGGTCAAAAATTTCTTTTAGCTAGTGTCCAAATTTAAAAAAATCTACAAGTAGTAGCAAGTATATATGGAGTACATTGATACATACGTTCGTTGTTATTTATATTTGTAGTATTATTATTATTGCCTGTAAAAAAAACAAGCTACTGAAAAAATAAAGAAAATTAAAAAAAATCTAAGATGAACAAGAACACCAAGTTGGAGTACGTTGTTCTAATGATTACAAATTTGAGTTTGCAACTTGAAAAGGACCAACAATGAACTATAGAATGTCCTTTCGATAATCTTTACTTGGTTGATTGTCCCCTTTTTCGCTTTCATCGATCTTTTACGCGTTTAATCTTGAAAAATATGTTCTTGGATAACCTTTTTAGGCCTTTTACCATATTGTAAAATTTATAGCTTAGATTAGCCACTATATGTCTATATCTATCTCAATTGGTACATCATATTTTTTGTATTTTTGGATGTTCATAAATTTGGAGAGACGTTCTTACTTTTTTTAGTCAGCGGGCAACAACCCATTTATGGACAGGCTGTTTAATTTGCAGTGTCTATAAATTAGATAGTTGCCATGCACCCCCTATATGTTATGCAAATAATAACAATGATGTGTATATTTATACTATATAAGTAATGTTAGAGCTATAATTAAATCTAGAACTAATGATATATGTCCGCCATCAGAACAAACAGAGGTAACATTTATAATGTGTGACTTACTGTAAATGATACTTGTATGTGTTTGCAAAAAGACATTAAAGTTTGTCGTATGCATGTGATATCACACATAAAAACATATATATTGTGTTACGTGACGTGTAATACAATTCATGTCTTTTGTAAAAATATCTTATTAATAACTTGTCCTTTGTTAGATAAATGACTAGTCGAATGAGGTTGAAAGCATAACCTTAATTGTTATGCGTATATACGATGTATTCTATTTATGATGTTACATATTGATTTATATACTATATATATATATGTGTGCTCGCGCATTAGATTATTTTTCTTAAAAAGTGATTTGAAGAACAATGTCATTACTACATTAGATAGTGTACGTATATATGTCAACACATGTTGAAGATAGTTGTTATGAAACCGTAGATTATGTTGTGTAATATATAAGTGATCAAGAGGATAATGTTGTAATTCTTGTAAATCTCACTATATAGAGTGAAAATAGTTATCTTGTCACCTTTATATTAGTAGCATTAGAGACAACCTTCTATTCTTAACACTCAACTTGAAAAAAGTAAGTAAAGAGTGAATAAAAGTAAACCCTTTAACTAATGAGTAATTGATGTTGAAAGTGAACTCTCCCTTGTCTCAAGTGATCAATTAGGGTGCAGTGCATTAAATACATGATTGTGTGGTTTATGACCATCACATATCATATGTGATCCTGACTAATAATAAAAAATTCTCATATCGCAGATTCTCTAGCTCAGTAGTAAATGAAAATTCCACCCCACAATTGTGTAACCCTATAATATCAACAAGTGTCTTGTAACATATAATACGTGTCTAAAACAGACAGCGACTAGTGTAATAATTCTAGAACACCTAATAATGTTTTTTGGAGCTAAGATCAACCAAAAGCAAAACAAAAGTATAATTATAACATAAAAAATGGACGGAGTATAATGTTCCAATAACTTTAACTAGCTTCGAGGAAAATGCAAACTTCATTAGATACTTTGCTTCCAAAATTGAAGGATCTTCTCATGCTCCAACAAAATTGAATGACAGCTAGCTGTTACCAAGATTTCATATTTTTGGTAAAAAAAGTGCGACCACCTCCTTTGTATCTGCAGCCACTGTAATCTGCATGCCAACAATACCACTGCGTTTCAATTCCCTTTTTTTACTTGCTTATATGCATGCTGACTCTTGTCTGCGTCTACCTCCATGGCTTAATTATTGTTTTTTTAGGCAAAAAGATGGATTAATTTTAATTTTTATATAATCCCTTTTTGGTAATTAGCAAGTAGCTAGCTAGCTGGTTGATGTATAAGAGTTCGTTGTGTAGACTTGATTGACTAGCTGCTTATATATATACAAAATTTTTATTTTAAAATTAACTGAAAATTTGTGTTACATATACAAATGTCAACCTAGTTTATCTAAATCAAGTACGGATGGAGGATAAATATCGAGGCATCACTAATGTTAGTCGGAGGCTTTTAAGCTCCTACGAGTAAATCTCTTGAGAATTATTGTCCTCTACATTAGGCCACTCTTGTGTATTGTGATAATTTCAATGCCATTTATTTATCTATTAATTTCTATTCAGCACCAATGCACAAAGCATGTGGAGATGGATATTCATTTTGCTTGTGAGAAGGTTGCATTGGGACAAATACGGGTGCTACATATTCCTATTAGGTATCACACAATTAGAAATATCGTACATTGTAACCCTTATAGATACTCCGATCCGTATCGATCAATGGAATACAATCTCACACTTATTGTTTGAAAATCAATCCCTTTCTCCGTAAGATTTTTATTATACTAGGCCAAAGAGCTATTCTAGTAGGAGTATGTTGAAATGCTACCTCACCTTGAGCTAAATTCTGTTCTGAAAAAGTGAAAAGGTTTAAGAGTCGTACCTTGACAATTTTGTGTATCTCTGTTGCTCACATGATTCCAATAAAAACATAAAACGTGGCTACTCGTATTAATGTTGTAATCAACGACTAAAACAGCGACAGATTATGTTCAGACGATTCAGCCTCGACTTTTGCATATTACATTCCATGTGATAAAGCCAGTATTTTTCATAATTAATGGGAATTTTTAGTACATTGTACAACATAAGACATCACATTATATATGAGTAAATGTTTTGATTCTTAAGTACTTGCATAATATTGTATGTTGCATTCTTGCCTTTTTCTATATTGTGAGCATTTCTAACGAGCCATCTGTTGGAATATGAGTAACTCGAATTATTCAAACTTGTACTATGCTCGATGTTTTAGATATATTGCTCGACTTTGACGTGAATGTATCGGTGGATTAATTAAGGAGTCGTATGACTATGACTAATGTATTGTCGATTAGCTTTTTATAAAATTTAATAATATATATATTTTTTTAAACCAAATTTAATAATATATGATACACCTTAATGAAGCTAAATGGAACCAAAAACTAATCAAATGTTTCGTCCCTGAATAGGATTATATACTAACCAATAATAAATCTAAACTGAATGACTCGTTTTTTATCTATATATATCTAACAACAAAGAGTAACTAGAATCTTACTCTTTGTAAATAAAAGTGCAAGTCAATCCAGTTATATAGGAACAAAGTTTGTAAAAGCACAGATCTTCATAAGTTGTTTTAAATTCTTTTCTGTAATCAAGTAATACCCTGTGTTTGCTTCGATGTTTGATTATATCAATTTAAATTTGCCAATAATGTAATATAATAATGATAATAATTATTTCTCCTGATACAGCTAGTTTACCACTGTCAAAAAAGTCAATGTACTCCATTCTCTCCCAATTGCTTGTACACTCAATTAGAAAAATTTATCAACACTTTAACAAAGATGCATGATATGCATGCAACTTTTCCTTTTATCGGTTTCAGGGGTTGTTTGTTTGATGGGAATTGAAGGTGTGGTGGTATTATTGGGGGATTATAACCTAACTCTACTACTAGTATTTCAAATGTTTATTTTCAAGGAATGTGAAAGAACCTTCCATTCCATCCTACTCCCACTTCTCACCATTTTGTTACATAAGGCCATAAGGGTATTTCAAGTTGAAGAGGGATTTAGGATGGGGTAGGAAAAGTCTAATTAAAAGAAAGGACGAGAAAGGGAAAAATGTGTTAGTAAGGGTATTTATGTAAATTGTTATTTAATTCCGACATACACCCTTAGATTTATCAATTACCCGTCTCAATCCTACAAGTCCCAAAACCAATACCCGTTCCTACATTTTATGCCCCCGCCTCAATGATATTGAAGATTTTTATCGTTCTTACTTTAATAATATTTTTGTCGATGTTGAATATTATTATAGTACTATTCTACCGTAAGCCAATACGTGATACAAGCTAGTATTATATGTCAAACCTAAGCTAAGCTATATATATATATATATATATATATATATATATATATATATATATATATTTTATGATGCATGGTTTATGTGAATAAAGTGACACTATTGATAAACATAACAATTATATACTGTAGTAAAGTTGGCAAAGATTACAAAAGCTAGGAAAAACAATAGTAGCTACATAAAAATCTCCTGATGATGAAAAAAAGATTGTCAACGGAGATAGAGAAAAGAGGAGGACGTAGAATGTTATTGAGAGTTCCACTAATAAAGAAAAATATCATGGCATTTATAGAATTGGTCTTGCACGATTGGCTATCTTGTAGAATGAACTTTTACTTTACAGCAATGATCCTAGTAGACAATAGATAAGCAAACCTCTAAAATAAAGTGTCTTCAATTCCCAAGTTTCGTCTATTATTCCAACTAGATGTCTTATAGGCTACACAATTATTTCTATTGGCATAATTTTACGGGATATATATCCTTATACTTTTACAGCGTATATATGTGATAAAGCCTTTTTTAATATATCTCCTGAAAAAGTTATGTACCTAAAATGCCTAAGTTTTATAAACATTATTAACTTGTGAAAATTTCGCAAAATATGTGACATAGATAGATTTATCAAGCCTACTAATTATGTCATTCGTTTTTTTACCAATAACTACTATGTAGTACATCATTTGATACGAGTTAGGCTTTGTAATTGAATGGTCATGGGAATGAGAGAGTTTTCTTTTAACCTAGACTTTGGCTGATGGGAGTTCAATTCATACAATAAGGTACATTACCAATACGAAACGAGTAATGTATGTTAAAAGAGCTTAGTCCAATTCTATCATAAAAAAACGAACTTTTTTCTTGTGTTGTTCTTCATTTACCCTTGGATGGTTTCATAGACTAAGATAATACTAGGGGATTTTTCTCGAAACTTATGGTATGTTGAAATAATGGTTTTAAAACTTTGTTGGGTATGAGTTTCTACTTTGGCTCTAGACTAGTAAAAATAAACATAGATGTTGTAAATTCAAACTATAATATTACCACAAATAAATTGTTTTAAATTGGCTATAAAGTTTATCATTGTAGCTTGACTTTCTCGACGATTAGTAAAATTTTGTGATTTTACTCTTTCACCTAATTTGTAGACAACACCTTAAAGGGTTTATCTACGTTAATATCGTGTTGCTCTTATGTAGTACAATAGTATTTACTCGATTCCAAGTAGAGTGTTAATCTCCCTAACATCAAATAATATAAAATTTGGTTGTTATCTACACTACAAAACCATCCAATAATTTTGTAGAACAAATTAAAGTTGCCAAATGAATAGATTGGCAATCATAGAAAAGGTTAAAAACTAGATACTTTAATTTGTCATCTGACATCAAACTTTCAACCAGAATAGTTACAATGCAAAGATATCATTATTTTGATGCTTGATTATTTATAAATACAAGTGATCCAAGTATATATTATTGTTTAAAATTTGATGGTGCTTATTGTCTTTTTAAAGGAAGGAATTCACAAAGCATGTATAAGAATACTTTAGCTTCATAAGTTGGACCTTTTATGGATATCAATACTTGTCCAACACATTGTGGACACGTATTAAGTTGTGTTATATAAATAGAAATCATAGATTATATATTAAAAGCTAAGTATATAATAAAAAGACAACCACACATACATATTGACTACTTGTTCTGAGACATGATATGAGGCTTGCATAATAGCGTTTTCAATTCCTAGTCTTCATCAATCTTATAATTTATATATTTGGGTTCACCTTGTATAGGTTTATATGTTCTCCACTACAAACCTGGTACTGTATTCTAATTTCTATGGCTACTAGGAACGTAGGGAAAAAAAAAGATTGTATACTATTTGTTTCTTCCATTTAATTAAACTTAAGGCGAAATTATGCTAGATCATATACTTAATCACTACTTGTATGGAGTATAAGAGCTGACCAATATAGATTCTCTCGCATATGTTCAAAGTCTTCAAACCCATTTTTTGAACGTAATCTCAAGTCCATCGCTATGTTTGGTAAATGGCAATTGCTCGGTTAGCTATTGATTGTTAAATTAGTTGCGTTTTTATTTTTACCAAACACTAACTAATTCATTTTCTTTATTGATTATTGGTCATACTTCGTAATCTAAACTAACATTATACTTTGTATCTTTAAATTTTGTTATTCATATATAAGACTTCTTTATAATTCGAGTTTAAGTTAATGTTCTCTCCTAATCTAACACTGTGTTAGACTACTACATTCAAGTACAAATAGAAAATGCTCTTACTAGTCACTACCATGAGTAGTCATGTATGCGCGTTTTAGGCATAATATTTGTGAGATAAAAAAAATGAGCTTATACATGAACCCGAAGAATGTAAGGGTCGTTACATTCAAAAAGGACCATACAAATCATATAAGAGGCAAAGAATGCTTGACCTCACGGTTAGCGATAAGCCACCGGCAACCCTTTAGCTTTGTAGAAAGCGGCCCAGCTTATTTATCAAGCAAAACAGGTTACTAGTGTTTTTGTTGGAATATCATGGGAATTCTATATTTATCTCATTTTTTCAAATCTATTACCTTATTATGGAAATCTATGACATTGGCATAAGCATATTTGCCCGACTTAATAGTTAAATATATTAGAATAAAGAATATTCTAGCTTTTATAAGTTTATTAAATCATTTAAATGAAGAATATATCATAAAAAAAATAAAAAATAAAAAATAAAAAAGTCACGTTTTTGGGCTTTTTGGCCCATTACCATTTATACAAAAATAGATGCCTTTAAGTATAAATAGTATCTAAAATCTAATCGCCCCAATAGGCCAGTATCATTCATATAAATGTATAGTTAATTAAGAAAATAAATATTTCTTTAAAAATATATATATATATATATATATATAATTAAGAAGATGAATATGCTTCAATTTAGCATCGAATACGTCCAATTTCTTCCCCTTGGAATGAAGCACATGTTCTTTGGAGCAATTTCTTTGATCCTTTGTGTCTGTAGTTTCATGATACTCTCTTGTTATAGGACAGTTTCAACTAATATGTTATTGACATTACCCCTCGTTTTTCTTTCGTCCACTGAATTCTATTCTATACCCAGTACAACTATATTTACTAATATGTTACATGCCTTTGTATGTGTATCTCACAAGCCCTACTCGTGTCATACATGCGCCTTAACACATAGATTATATGCGATGTGTATTATACATGTGGCATACACGGTACCATTTATTTTAAATGTTACTAGTTGCGTTTAAATGATTTGTAACATCACTAGTTGCACATTAACAAATGCTTCACTACATATAAATAATGTATAATAGCAGGCACCATTGTTTACGAGTGATTTATCTTACATTTTATACACCATTGTTTGCTACAAATACTTCACCACATAAAAATATTATCTAAAATATCACTAGTTGCATATTAAAGAGATCCAAAATAGAAGTGACACGCACCAAAACAAAACTTTACCAAAGTCCACAATTGAAGAAGCCTGGAGATTCGATCCACATTGTACTTGAAAATCAGCTAACATTAATGGTTGTTGAAATCAAATAGTTAGCATATATTAAATTGAAACTTAGTCAAAAAGTTAAGTAAATCAAAAGATGGCACTAAGCTAAAAGATATCAAAGACCTTGGAAGTTACTACGAAATTGAATATAAAACTCAACAAATGATAAGTTAGCTGAAAAGAGGAGAAACAGCCATTGAAAAGCTAGTTTGAACTAAGGCACCGTTTGTTTTCATACACTATTTTTCGTAAAAAATGAATTACCAATTGGTTGTTGGTGCAGTGGTGATTGAGACTATACTTGGTAGGGAGGACCCGTGTTCGATCCCTCGCAACAATTGGAAGGGGACTGAAACCTAACCACCCACACGTGACTCTCAAATCCGAATTAGCCCAAAGGGTGAACCGTTTGGAACACCCAAAAAAATAATTGTAATGAAAAAGATGGATGGGAGGAGAAACGTTCGGAGCAGAGAGGAAAATATAACATTCTTTCTTTCGAAAGGATATTGTTTTCTACTCTTCAGAGAACTACTCTTCATTTTTTGGGGAAATTATTTTACACCATTTAGAAAGGAAAACAATACAAATGAAAAAAATCATGTTCGTGAATAACGTTTTCCTTCAAAACAAATAAAGCATAACTACCGGGAAAAAAAATGATCCTAACTCTTGTGTTTAAATTTGGGAGCGCAAGAAGATGTTTATCACACTAATTACTCTCATCAATGCCTAACTGCAGGGTCTTACGAAGTAAAAAAGTAACATTTTGTTTATGAGACTGAGGGTTGGATAGGGGAGAACAACTGGATACTCGCGACAGTTAATCTTGATACATAGGCCTTTCAAGAGTAATCCTAAACAATACCACAGCAAACGATTATCTGCCAATTGAATAAATTATGACATCCTTGTTCTATAAAGGTCTTGCATATAGAGATTAGTCGGATACATTACAACACCAACAAATGATGCAGAATCAATTGCTTTACTATTTGCTAAACTCTGCCTATCGAACTATGCCTATGTATATGATTTCTATATTGTCGGTCTCCATTCTAACAGGGGGCACTATAAAAGAACACAATGATGTATAACTATTAAGTATAAATTCCTGTCAGCTAGCAGTTTCATGGATGGTTATTTCGCTAGACATAGAGTTTATTTCGCATGCTATGACAGCTCTTGAGGTGGCACGAGTTTTAAGTATCATTTCTTCATACTCATCCTCGGGTTTTGACAAAGCAACGATTGCACCTCCAGCACCAATCGAAGCTTCACCCTCATGGATAACAACTGTCCTTATCACAATGTTTAAGTCGAATGTCCCATTAACTGAGAAATAACCAATAGAACCAGAATAAATACCTCTAGAACAGCTCTCAAGAGAATCAAGAATCTCCATGGATCTCAACTTTGGAGCACCTGTCATGGATCCACCAGGAAATGCAGATCTGACACAATTGATAGGACTTGCATCTTCATGTTTCTTCCCTCTTATTGTACTCACCATTGTATGAACAGTAGCATAAGTCTCCACATCCATGAGATGGGGCACATGAACAGAACCAGGATCACAAACCTGTCCAAGGTCGTTTCTGAGCAGATCAACTATCATCAAATTTTCAGCCTGATCCTTCTCACTGTCATAGTTTAGAAAAAGTGTTATAAACAGAGGAATACAAAGAACAGTATAGACTTTTCAGCTCAAGATCAAAGTCACCTCTAAAATGTTCCTTTTAATTTAGGTCAACAGAGTTGTTCAAGCGAAGGAATATATTTTTTTGAAGGAATGCAAAGATATACAAGCGTATGGAAGCACTGGATACTCACAAATACAGTAAAAAGGGAAGATAATTTAAATTTTGCATATAATCAAAGTAATGGTTCATATATACCTGTACTGAAGCTGCAATTTGAGCTGTTCATCACTTTCTGGCGTTGAACCTCGGGCGATGGTACCTTTAATTGGCTTTGCTTCCAGGATACCATCTCTATCCAATTGCAGAAATCTTTCTGGAGAAGAACAGCAGATGCATAATTTCTCTCTTGGGAAGTTCAGCCAAGCAGAATACGGTGCAGGATTCTGTTCTCTGAGTCTGAGGTATAGATTTAGAGGATCTACCTCGTCAATATTTTTCCTCAGCTGAGTTGTGAGACACAACTCATAACTTTCGCCATCTTTGATGTACCTAAGGCACTTCTCAACATCTTGTATGTACTGATCTCTTGATTTTTCGGAGGTGAAGCCAGCTTTAAGTGGAGAGAACATCGGAGGCCAAGTTTGTTGCTCCTTGTTAATATCTGCAACACTAAATTCCAAGCTAAGAAGCTTCAGCTGTATATCATCTAGCCATGACGATTCAGTTGAACTTTTGTCCCATAATGAAACAGCATAAACATCACCATTGTGATGATCTATTGCCAAAAAGTTGTCTACAAAGAAAAGGCAGGCATCTGGAGCAGAAGATTTCTGTGAATTAGATGCAGAACCACACTCAACTTTAAGATTATACCTGCAAAGTGGTAACAGTTTGGGATACTTGAATACCAGATATAGAGGCATAATTTGATTAGAATGCGGTAACATTCGTTTTTCAAGACTAATCTAACATACCCAATGTAACCAATATATCCACCGCAAAAGTCAAAAGGCAGCCCTTGATAATCTTCATCATCACAATGAATTGATGAGAGATCCTGTAGTTTGGAAACCAAACCCATATATCATATACAGCTGATACAGAAGATTAAATACTGCTACGAAATGGAAGTATAAATTGTGTATTTAAGGTTCAATCAAAATAAACATTGCAGAAGAGGCAGTCCCATTACAATCTACAAAAACTTAAAGTTACTCACAATTATGTAATATAAATTCAAATATAGAGTGAACTACAAGGACTTAAAATTACTCACAATAATGTATTATAAGTTCAAATATAGAGTGAACCTTATATGACACAGTGATATACCAATGTCAACTGACTCCGGCGCCAATATCTAATACATTAATGAGTTACGCACTTCTTTGACGTAATTGCAAACATTGGAAAATATAAGCTACAGTCAGCTTCTAAATTCTAAAGCAAAGTAGCTCAACAGCTAAACATCCAAAGAATAATAAGTAGAACATATTCCAGCATAAATTCAGGGAAAAAAAAAAAAAAACCCCCACACTCGACAAATACTGTTTTTTATAAAGATCTTTTCATTTCCATCAAATCTCAGAGAATGAAGTCATTGGTATCACAGTTTTCATCTCAAAATCTTTATTAGCCCATATGCACAGGCATATTATCCCTTTTTTTTTTTTTTTTTTTTTTTTTTTTTTTCCATTTAGTATATATTATCTTATAAAAGTTTTCCACCTAAATCAAGTATGTAATATACCTACAGAAGTTCTGTAAAATCTTCAACTTCCTACTCTCCAACTGTTGATAGACTCCTATTTTCTTTAAATTTTTCATTTTCACTACCATAAAAATATTACTTGCTGATCAGAAACTAACACCAACTGCTGGCACTCCTAGAGAAAGCCAAAACATGTATGTACCTACCGTTCATGAATTAAATTACGAAACTACTGGAAATATACTAACAAATATACTGATGTAGATAGTCCAATTTACAAATAACAACTCACCTATACTGACTATAATTTATATATATACTCTGTACTAAAATCAACCATTATAACTAAATTAATGAAAAAATCACAATGGGAATTCTCCTTTATGTTGCTCTTATGTGTTTTAAAGAGAAAAAAGTTCATGACAATAGCACAATAAGTAATAAATAGTCTACTTGCTCCCAGCTGAATGTATACAAACCTTTCTTTCTCTTCTTTAAATGTTTTGTGGGGGAGTGGGTAAGGTGGTGAGGGTGTTGGTAGTGGAATTTTCTACCAAAGGAGTCACTTTCCCCAGGTCGCCCTACTACTAGTCTAAAATATATCATGATTCAACTATGCGCATTTAGTATATATCACTCTATCTCCACTGATCCAGCAACTAGTAATTGGAAGCAGTTGTGCCTGTTTCCATATCTAAATATCCAAATGGAAACCTTGTGTAGTTAGATAAAGACTATTCAATAAGCTAGACTAGCACACGTACGGGCGTACCTTCTCCAAGAAATCAAGAAAACCATTTTCCAAATACATGTTTGTAACATTGCCATGAGCATTTGCAATTGAGAGATGACCTCCATTTCTGAACATACAATTACCACAAAAGAATGCCTTAGATTCTCCAAGAAAGTAAGAGGAAAAAGAAATGAAGAAAATCAATAAGCTTTAATCAGATAATGGACATTTTAAAACTTTTAATGTATCAACTGCGATCTCAGAAGAGGAAAGGCAAGTAGAAATATAATTTCATGTAACTGAACAAAATTGCGAAGAGTACTCAAACAGTGTTTCATAGACCAAGTTTATCAAATAGCAAAGCCAAGACTCATTTCAGCGCAAAGCTACAAATGGAGGCAAGTAGAAGATTTGGAACAAATAACATAATCTTGAAAAGATACATAAGAAACATAGATTAGACCTTTCATCTGACAATTTGAAAGTAAGTTGCTTCCATAGAGATCCGCCTTTTGTCCCCATAAATGAAAAGCGAGCTCTTCCCTGACATAGATGCAACAAAATGTTAATTTTATATAAAAAAAAATAAAAAAAGTAAAAAAAAATAAAAAACAAATAAAAAAAAAACACTACCACCATACACTACAACGATGAACAAAAATACACTAGTAAGTAGTAAGCGAAGTCATGTAAATAAAGAGATGTGAACTGGAGAGGGAGGATAAAACATTATCAGAGAGCAAGTATAAATAAATTTAAGTGCCGGTAAATTGTTTGGATGCAAGAAAGATTAACAAAGAACAACAATATGGTTCACTAATAATGTGTTAAAACCTTGGAATTAGGGTAGGTTAAAACCTAGGAAGCTTAAACAGTACACCCAAAACAGAAACGGAATAGGCCTCAGACCGTCAGTTTCAGGGGTGTTGCCTCCGAACCCCCATTGGGGACCACAATCTAACAATGTGGATAAAAAAATGGAAAACAATAAGGGGCTCTTCACTAAAAAGATTTCCTTCGAAAAATTATCTATCATACATATATTTATTTTTATGGAGACTTTTAATAGTGTGATATTTCAGAATGTGCACTGACAAAATGCTCATTGTCATTTGAGTATATTCCTTGTCTCTTGAACATTTTATCTGCAAACTCCATCATGTAGCATTCTGATTTTGGGTTGCTAAATGACAAAAAATGATGAAATCAATCTTGTTAGTTTTTCAAATTTGTCCTATATTCAATTTAATAATTATTATATGAACTAATGGATGTTTTCATGAGATTAGGATCAGATTCAAATTTTAAATCAAAATCTATTATTATATGGAGCAGGGAACCATAATTTAGAAATCTAGTAGGCCATCCATTTGCTGAAACATTGTATTGATTTAATTTTCTACAACTTGACAAGCTTTATATATTGGGAGGAATTATTTTGCATTAACAAAGAGTAAGACCTAAAGCAAATCCAATTAATTTATCAGCATATGCATCATACTAGCACACACAAACTGACATGGATGCTTAAAAAGACAGAACAAAAAAGTTGTTTACTTTAAACTACAATGATTTATTATTAAAAATTATAGTTCTTTTTCAACAAATCCTCTGTTAACCTAATGATAAAACATATTTCTTCTCAGGTACTGCATATAATATCAACAAAGTGATCAAGTATAGGATCAGATAATCCAACATACCTTTTCTATTGATGAACTGTCAAGCCAAAAGGTTTCTTCAGCATTGCAATTTCCAAAAAGTTTGGAAAATATATTTTTCGAACCACCAACTTTGTTAGCAAGAGAATCAAGTTTATACCACCTTAATTTCAGGTGTTGAACTCTCAAACTCTTTCTAGATAAACTTAAAAGATTGCTGATACTAGAATGGCTAATGTGATTCTCCTTATTGATAAATGGTCTCCTTGCCAATAACTTGAGGGGCTGAACTGTTTGAGGTTTCTGCATGCATGCTAAAAAAACTTTACTGCTCAGGTTACAAAGAGTATAAATATAAATTTCGCATAATCAGAAATTAGCAATGACTAAATGTGTGCAAGAATTCAACACTCAAGTGTCATTGTAAGCGATAAAATTTAAACAACCGAGCAATTACAGCACTATAGTATCTCATTAGACACTAAGATGGAATGGAAGCTTTAAAAGTTCCAAAGGAGCTACATATAATATCAGGAAAGCCACTATACCATTTAACTTTCTATTAGAAGATGATTGCCCCAATCCTTGCCAATAATCCACAGTTAAGTCTCTGAAATTCATAAACATCTGCCTCCCATAATTGGTTGCAACACTCTCGGGATGAAACTGGAAGTATATATAAGCTTTCATCAGGCAAATAGTAATTATCAAGTTATAAAAATGAAGGCATATTAGCATATTAAGCACCTGCAAGCCATAATGAGGTCTGCTGATATGCCTTATACCCATGAGAACTTTTTCACTATCTACAGAGTCTCCATGAAAAGAGGGTAAAGAACTTTCAATTCCAAGATAAGAAGGTGAATAATTCATGCTCATTTGCTGGATTCCCTTGTTAGTATAGGAATCAGGGATCAAGTAAGAAGTATCAAGAAAAGAAAGTGTGTCACTTGAACAGGTCCATGCTGTGGGAACAAGTTCTTTAGGTAATGTGGCCTCATCTATAACAAGAGAATGATAACGAACAACCTGCAGCACCACAGCAAAGAGATCAATGATGAGCAACATCTTAGGTGGAAACACATCTTGGATAAGCTATAGCAGCCAAGTGTAATTTTTTCTGCTACGTTCCATAATTAACAATATTCTAATTTCAAACCATTTTACATGGTAGTCCAAGTCAAACATATGTATGAAATAATTTAAATATTATCAAAGTATGGAAAAAGAAAACATATAAAATTGACAAACAATAGAGGGAGCTTCTTTTTTATTTTTTTTCTATTATTACAAAACGTCAAATATATGAGAACACAGCCTTCATGTAAGATATAGTAGATAACTATGCAAGGTAACAAAATAAAAAAATCATTAATAACTTAAGATGATGCAGGAGCATCTATGAAACCTATGGAATACATTGATACGACCCGATTGGTGGGCATGGTAGCTTTTTTGGCTCCAAATGACTATTTGGATGAGTAATCTATTTTGTGATGTGGATTAAGTGAATAATGATGATCCTTGTGTCTTGAAATTACAGTTGATGGTTGGACATAGAAACAAAGAAATAAGGGTGAAAAATGAAAGGCTATAACTTGTTCGAAAATGGATTACTCAACTTCAAACAGCAATATCTTTGGATATGAAAGTAAAGTCCAAGAGCTTTACGTCAATAGCTCATAACTCAGAAGCCCAGTTTGAGCAAGAGTGAATAAGTTATAAGCATTGTTAAGCTGTTCAGGCTAAGTTTGCCCATTCCTACTTTGGAGGTCATTCAAACTTTTTGTCAGAAGAAATGAGAAGTTGAGCTTCAGGAAGGTTTGCTTAAACCTCTACATGGTTCAACAGCAACATTTGGACAGGTTCTCCTGAACCTACCTACAGTTCACCCGAACAATTAAGCGGTCACATGTTACTTTTTAGTCTTTGTATTTTGCACTTTTGGACATTTTTATGTTAATTTTAAGCTTAAGATAGTAGGTTTTATAGACACCATATAGCCATATACAAGGAGAAGGGAAACTCTAGTAATTCAACTTATGCCTCTTTTAAACTTTGGATGAGAATGTTCTCTCTCCTCTATAATCTTGGTGATTATTACAAATCTTGTGATTTATATTCAATTTAGCCAAAATTTTGTGAGAGGCCAAGATTGAGACCCTTGAACATCAATCTTGGTGGTTAGTGTATCAAGTGAATACCTTTGTTGCTTTTCTTCTATTTTCCCACACAATTTCACAAATTCAAGCAAGTTTGGAACTTTGAGTTTGAAGAATTAATTGCGAGTTTATTGTTTGCAAATATTTTCACATCATAAGTGGAAAAAACATACATATAAGGTTTTCAAATGGCCATACACTTTCTCATTTTCTAAATGTTATTAGATGATAAAAAACTTTCTTAGGTAGGTTGAACCAAAATTGAACCCTGGTACAAGTTCTCAAATCCAATTTGAAATCCACAAAATTTTAAAACCAATTGTTTCAAAATTTTAATAATACATGTGTATGTGGGGGAGGTTAGATCCCAGTGACCAAATCTTACATATGGAATATAGTTTGTTTCATAGCCTGACAAGACAGGATCCTAATTTGCTCAGAATAACAAACTACACACACACAAAAAGAAAGTAAATAAAGAAATAAAGAAAGAGGTATTGTTAATACTCTTCATCTGACTTCAACTTAAATTCCACAAACTTGGTAGCAATCTCTTTATGTGAATATTAAGATCAGATTCAGAACTAGACTTAGGAAGGCACTGAAAAGAGAGAAATCTTGACCAGATTGGAAATCCAAGAAGCATGCTATGTGTGTGCATGCTTGACCCCCCCACAAACACACCTGCACATGTGCACACTCACACCCACACAACAAACACATTTATAAGCTATGCCATTAATTCATATAAACCATTAAATCTCCCCATATCTTTGTCCAACTTCATGACAGGCGCAAATTTAGCTGTCAATTTCATTGCCAGAAATATAGGGGAAATTTCACAGCGAAAATTTGTGGTAGATTCAAAACAATGTAAACATTTCCCTTTCAATCAACTAACCTTGAAACCAGAATTTCTCCCAGAAGGGATGTTGTCAAATTGTCTACTACCATCATGTTCAATCTCACTGCAAAGGGTAGAATCAATGGAAGAAAAAAAAATACATATAAGAAAACATTTCATAACAAGACTTTAGTTCATTTTTTATGCTTAAAAATAATCTTTACTAAATTACCACAAGCAAATGATATAGCAAGTACCTCAAGCGTCCATGAATAGGTTGAGCTGCATGTACAATCTGAGCACCGTGAACGTATCCTAAGGCCTGCCAGAGCACAATGCAGTTAAAAACAGAGAGCTTGACATTTAGGATGAGAAATATACTAGCCATATGCATATAAATGGTTTAAAGCCATCTGCTCTTAATGTAGACTGCTAGAATCAAACATCAGCCTTTCTATGGATTAGGACTTATAAGGAATAGATCCACTATCTAAAGCATCCAAACTATCAGAACATGGTCTTCCTGGAAAAGCCTCTTCAAAGGGCGGCTTCCTTGATTTAAGAACCAAAAATCCCCTTTTTCAGGAAAATAAATTCCTAAATTCCTAAACCTTCTTTAGGTCCTCTTTAAATCCACCAGAATTTTGGTTCAATCATGAAATTTTCATGTATAACAATCATAGCTTGTCCTCTGTAGGTATAGAGAGGCCTTAAATTTTCATGTATACCTAGAAACAAAAGAGTGTATGACAGGTAGTTCTCAGAATTTTACATATACTAGTGACTATTGGTTAAAAACATTCAAGTAATAATGCAGTTATGTCGGCTGTGAAGTGCCAACAGCCAGAGATGTCAGAGATAAGCTGATGCATAGCAGACGCCATAACTTCACCTGTGTCATGGTATCTTGGTGTGCACACCAATAAAGAAGATAAAGTAAACATGAGGACTCTTGGAAGGGGAATGGAGATTAGTGTTTAGACTTTAGGGTTGGTAATATTTTCCAACAATTTCATGAGTTTTCCTCTTTTCTTTTGGCAAAATCTCTCATTCCAGCCATTGTATCTAATCCAGTAATCATATCATGATATATGTTATCTATTCCTTGGTAACCACCATACCTCATTGGAGCCACTAGAAATACAGGACTTATCTCAAGTAAGAAAGGCTCACACAAAAAGACATAAGCAAACAATGGACACACACCATCAAACAGCCTAAGGGATGAAACTAAAACCTAAAAGAGGAAAGCCAGAAATTTTTCCCTGAAATATACTCTTTCTTCCATATGCTTTCCTATATTTACTACTACCTCTGTTTCCAAAAGTCCTTCACTGTTACTATTTGCACACAAATTAAGGCAATTGGAGAGAGTGTTGAAGGTGTGAGTAAGAAAGATGGATATAGTGAGAGAGAGAGAATTAAAAAAGGTAGGTGGGTGTAAGAAAAAGGTGGAAAAAGTAAGAGTGATGGGTGAGAAGGTGTAAACATTGTAAGGGGCATAGGTATAAAATGGGATTTACTAAACATAAGATACAGCAAAAATGTAAAAAACTTTCAGGAACTAACAAAAATGGAAAGCATAAAGAACTTTCAGGGACGGAGGTAGTAGTTGTGACAAAATGAAGCAAATATAGGGCACCATGCACCATCGGATTGCTCTTAAAAGTGAATTTTATCAGCATGGCCAGAGACTCAGGAACTTCCTGAATTTATTTTCTTCCAAATGCTTTCTTGATCCTACTAGTGGTCAGTTCTCCCTCCAAACTTTCCCTCTCCAGTCAATGCTTACCAGCAACAACCACGAAAGACAGACAACTTTACCCAAAAGCTAGCCACACATTACTAAATCCTATATATCTGTGTTCTCTTGCACTGTCTTGCCAAGTGTGGAAATGCTAAAAGGAGTACAGGACAAATTAAAGGACCATTTCTGTTTCTCCCTCCCTCCCTTTGTATGTTATCTCCTCCTCTGTTCTCAAAGTTGATTAATTTATAATTCAACTCAATTTCGATCACCAAACAACTTATCAGAAAAAACAAGGAAACATAACAGAAACAGTTACAAGGTAGTTATAACTGCTTTTCCTCTCAAAACAGAATTTATAAGAGTTGATTATAAATCAACTTCCAGCTCATACGCTTATCACAGCCCCAAACTAGATTCAAGGTGAAAAAAGAAATCCTGATGTTATTGCTTAATCCTTAGTGTCTGCTAGAACTAAGATCTTATACACATCTGATCTGCTCCTCATTATACAAATATCAAATTTCACAACATAATACACCCAACCCAATCCAATCCGGAAAAACGTTTTTCTTACATATTAGTGTATGCAATCAATGTTTTTTTCAAACCAAGAGATGCAATTAGACCAGATCGAACCTTAAAAGTTTCAGCATTTCAGATGAAGATAACATAGCCTAAGTCTGTCTGCAGCTTATCAATTACAACATCTTGTTTTTTTATCTTCCATTTAAGGTGCTGACCAAAGAGTTTATATGTTGTGTTGAGACAAATTACAAATAGTAAGCGGCAAAATGTGGCAATTCTTTAATAGATTAATACACTAAACTCTACCTGATGTCCAAGGCAAACACCCAAAATAGGTATATCACTACATTCAAGCAGCAGTCGAATGCATAACCCTGAAAATGGAAATGCAAATCACATTCAGATACTGAAAATGCATTTTTGTTTACCAGTGGAAACTATTTAAGATTGCAGCATTAATCAATTTTGGGCAGACATCATTACTGAGTAACTTTTATAAATCGGCTCGATAATCTTGGAATCAAGCAGAGTTCAAACATATGAAGTAAAAAATTAAAGTGACTCTCATCTCCTCTATTGAAAGCATGTTGAGCAAAATAGTTTCACGACTCTCACCTATATCAGCAGCACACATTGGAGAACCAGGGCCAGGTGATATGACAATATTATCAAAGGCTCTTTCCTCGTATAAGTAATAGTAAGCTTCTTCCCATGTCCATTCATCATTGCGCACAACAACAGGAGGAACTGATATAACAATTAACACATAGTGAAAGCTGTCAGCACAGTCATCTCCAAGAGGAAAGAATATTAAATTCATAGTTGATCTTTAAGCCTCTAAGATCTAAAGTAAATCTATAGGATGCGGCTGAATAAAGGGAGAAAAACATTTGCTAACATTAACAACAACCCAATAAACGCATGATCGATACTCAAAAGAATATTAAATCATCATATCAACCAAAGAGCGAACAAGTGGCAGACAATGATAAAACTATCTTCAATGTATACATTAACAAAAGTTACTAAGCAATTAAAACAATTGAGGAAATCTAGCATTTTCTTGAAGGATGAAGTCAATAGTATCTCATGTGAAGTAATAATTGATTGTCAAACAGCCTAAACATAAAACCACACATTCTAAGAACTCGAAGATTTACCCACTTCAATGCCCCAAAGCCATCATAAATGAGCTCCTCCATCCCACGAGATTAAAATTTGGAAGTTGTACATCCAAGGGGAAATTCATGTTCCAACACAGTAATAGATGTCCTGAAATACATCTTTCCTACAAAGTATACACTACATTCATGACAAAGCACATGATTTTAAAATATCGACCTACAAGAGAATCAACAAGACAGTTTACCATGAAAATATTAAAATCTTCATTAACATGTTAGAGATAACACAAGCTCAAAGATCAATATACCTACAATAAATCAAATGCAATGTAAGTCATAGAGAAAAGGGCAATGATGATTACATACCCTTATTGATGACAAACAGCTCTTGATAAATGTTGAATGTGTAGCTATCATAATTATCAATCAACAAAGTCCTAACACACTCCAAATTCCGATTCGCATTTATCTCTCCCCACTTCTTCTTACTCTTGGACACCTCCTGGAATTTTTCAGCAGCCAAATGGCTCGACGAGGCTACAACAGCTCTCTGAGCATCATAACTACAATTATGAAACTCATCTTTTTTAACCGGCAACACAGATGCCTTAGGCAAAGGAACTTTTGTTCTGTTGGAACGAAAACCCTCCGGATGAGGATTTTTCGCCTCCAAAGATGACGAACACCACAAACTATAGCTCATTTCTCCTTTTTACCAATTAAGCTGATCAATTCACCAAAAACCAATCAATGACTTATTTTTGACTAAGTTTTATCACAACATTAATCATCATTTATTTAATTCAAAATCAACCAATGCATACTTATCAACAAACAACATCAAAATTAATTGGAAGCACATCAGCCAGCAGCACAATGAGTTATTTTTTAAAATAATCGACTTGAGTTCGAGTTCGCAAAATCATCAGTACACCAAGTTGTAAATTAGATTTCTTTCTCAGATAATCGAAATTGACAGAGAAATGATACGTAGAAATAAAGAAATGTTAATCCCTGCAAACAAACAAGACTTAATCACTCAAATAAATATCAAACACATCTACAAAAATCAATTACGCTATAACAAATTAATGAAGTAACTTTTTACTAAGTACAACAATCAATTATCTAATCAGTCAATGACTTATTTTGACTAAATTAATTTACAACTAATCAGTTATTTAATTAAGTATGAACAAACAACGTCCAATTTAATGGGAAGCACATCAGCAATCAGCAAATTGAATTATTTAACAAAAATCGAACTTATATTCGATTTAAGTTCGACTAATTTTTAACATGCAAACAAACAAAATTTAATCAAAAATCAATCACACTAATTTTTTACAAAGATTTTTTTTACTACGCCGTAACATTAATCATCTTTTTAATCCAAAATCAACCAATACATACGTAATCAACATAAAACATCTGAATTAATGTCAGCACATCAAAAAAAAAATATTTAAAAAAAAAAAAATCGAACTTCAGAGTTGGATTTCGAGTTCGTTAATTCAAATTCAATCAATGACACTAAAATGTAAATTAGATTTCACTTCAAACAAATAAAAAATTTACATAGAAATTCAATTCAGACAAACCGACGAAAAAAAAATCATCAATTATGTAAAAAAAATAATATTTAAGCATGCAAATAAAGAAGATGATGAGTAAGAAAAGTACCGGAAAGAGAGTTAGGCGGAAGTAAAAGAGCGGCGAGATATAGAGGAGGAGGAGAGAGGAAGTAGAATGGCAAAGGTTGTGAAGTAGGAAGACGGCGGCAGTGGCGGCGGAGGCGGCGGAGATGGCGGTGGAGGAGGAGGAAGAAAGAGAGACGAAGAGCAAAGGCTAAAAACGTCTCTCTTTCTTTGTTTTTTTAATTGAATGAAATGAGAATGTAATTGTTTGTGTGATCTTTGGTGTGTGTGCGGCAAGTCTACTAAGTAGTAAAACTCTTACCACACCAACACCATCCATGCAAAGCTAGTGGCCCGTGGCAGCCGTTACACTCTTTTTCTGTTTTTCTTTTTCAACACCAAATTTTTATTGTCTACTCTCACACTTTCTCCCTTTTTTTTATTGCGTTATCTTGACTTTTACGCTATTTACATATTCTTTCTAATTCTAAATGTTACTCAATACTAGTCTTACTACCCATCAATACAAATCATATAAGAATAAAATTTAACATGACTATTTTATATTACTTGTATATATAAAATGGTCATGTATATAGACGCATATTTTCATTCATTATTACGAAGTACTATATAGTACTCTTATGCATCTATAGAGTCTATACTCACGAAACACACTCAAATAAAATAGCATAAATAATGTCAAAAATTAAAATATGTAAATTAAAAAACAATGCATATTTTGAATTACGGAGAATCAACTTATTATAAATTTTACTGATAAGGATATGTTCATTCTATTCACCTTATTTTCACTTATTTCATGTCTAATAAGTTCAGTTCAGAAAAAATAAGTTCTGATAAGGGTAACGCGAGTTCAAATTATAACTAAAATAAGTTTTAATAAGTTCAGTTAAATTCAGATATGTAAAAATCAGGTTAATAGAACATACCCTAAGTGTCAAATTGATACATACATTAAAATGTATTTTTAAAAAAATCAAAATAAAAAGAAAATGATTTAATTTTAAATCAATTACTCATTTATTGGTTGTTGTTCAAGTTCGTTTATTGGTTGTTTTTGGCAGTCAAATGTTTTCTTTATTAGCAAAACGTTCGGTGCACCATAAAATAAGCAATCGGTTAAGGTTGGTGGACCCAATTTTAACATTTTCTTTTAAATTTGGACCATTTTTTACCTTTATAAGATTGGCTTTGAACTATCTTCTCCAATTGGGAAGTTTGGACCATCTTTTACCTTTTATTTTATTCTTTTTTGGGACAAAGGTTATTTGGGCCATCATGGTTCATTATGACACATTATTGTGAACATTGATGCATAGGCCCTTGGAAATGTAAGATGTACACTTTCTCCATTCGAAATAGATTGTCAACTTTTCATTTGTGGGTTTAGCTTTGAGAATAACCACATAAAATTTTCATATTTAAATGTATATAAAATGATCTAAGATGAACTAAAATATCTACAAGTACTATTTGTTTGAAAATACTCTAAGGAATGCTATATTATTAATATGACAAAAATATATTAAAGTAATAGATAAAAGTATAAGTCAAATTGTATTTTGTTGACAAAAAAAAAAATTATGAAACTTTTTTTTTATTGACGAAAATATTATCTAAATTATTAGAAAAGGTCTATATGGATATTTTAAATCACAGTTTATAATTAAATTGATACATATAATATACTTCATTAGATTTTGTATATAAAATATCAATTCAATTTTGATGATTACTAGTTTTTTTTTTGTTTTTTTTTTTTTTTTTTATTGACAAAGATCCAAAAAAGAGGCTAGCTCCCAACTTACTCAAGGCTACAAATAAAGCAAGGAGAGAGTTTAGCTCTCTTACCCAAACTAACACAAGAACTATAACGGGACATCTTATAGCTAACGTCTATGATGGAACCCCACATTTGTATCCCATAGCAAGTCATGAAAGACGATTATTAGATTATGCCTACCTTTTTAGCCAAAATAAAATGAATTGGAATGTAGTGAAGTCGACGTCATAATTTTTGGACAAGGGAGTAAATTGAAAGGGGTGTAAAAGAAAATGGATGCACTGAAGGAGTTGGAGAAAATGGCGACTCGATTATAAGAATTATATAACGAAGACTAAGACATGAAATGGAATTTTTTATGCAGGTAGAGGAGATTTGAGATATTCTCGATTTAGTTACTCATTTATAATTGACTTGATTTCATGGTCATGATATTATTGTCCAAATTCTGAAAACGTTGAAGAATTATTATAACGTGGTAAGCTAACTAAAGACCTTGAATTCAAAATTAATTACACTATTAAAGAATGGGAAAAGTTTTAGGAACTTGACCACACCATATAAATATAGCCATAAGCCCTTAACATATTCACATAAAGATTAGATTAACTAATACTGAGAGCTAGATTAGACTAACTAATACTGAGAGCTTGTATCAATAATCTCAACTAATATGTCACATTTTTGGTTGAAACTATTTTTAAGTTGAGAAAACCACAATCTAATGGACATGTCAATAATAATTAATAGACTACGCAAGTACAGGTGCAAAACCTAACAACAAACATCAAGCAAACTGAATCAAGAATCACACAGGCCACAATTCATCGACCAAAACAATCAACCATAGAGTTATCCCAAAGACAGCTTTCCTTTCATCGGCATGCATACTCTTTTCTGAGTACAATAACTTACAGAGTTACAGTTTACAGTGGCAAACACTACTAATAATAATCAGAAAATAAAGGGTACTTGTATAGAGAGCTCATCCATATACGCAACGCAGATCCTATGACATCAATTTCTACCCATAGGAGAGCTCCAGGTCGAAAGACAGAAGAATAAAATTCGCTTTAAGCAATCAATTAAAAATAAATGAAATCAAGGGAAGAAACTAAGACCTTGTAAAGGAAAGGGCACACAAGCTTACATATTTAAAACTATACACTATATGTTACACAAGAGAGCAGCTAGAATTTCGGAGGAGCTGCTTCCTCAAATCCTAAAACCCAACCCTCCCCACCTCTTCGTCGACTCTTTCTTTGTTCTCTTTGAGTTTGGATCAATGAGGTTTTCCAGGGATTTTGCTTTCCTATTTCTGCTCTTGCCGGCTTCTTTTAATAGCTCGGCAAGCCTGCTCTTCTCATCATCAAAGTCAGGATTGGCTGTACCTAGCTTCTCTTCCCTCAACTTGACGACATACTCCAGGATCTCAATAGAATCTTCTACTCTGTAATAACATGGCCAATACATCATTATCTATCCTCTATTGACAGTTGACAATATCATTCAGTAACAGGCTAGCATTAACTATGTCTATATCACTAATACCAGCACTATTCTCTCACCCAATAAAATAATGGATGTATAAAGCATCAAAAACAGCCTAATGTTGGAAATTTCAAAAGGTGGAATACGCTTTTTCTTTTAAGACCAGTTCATAAGGAAAGAGTAAAACGCATAACTGTCAAAGAGCTACACTCATGTGACTCATCCCTCATCTATCCAACATATATCGAGTATAAAATAAAGAATAATACATCTATACTTTATTATTATTATTATTATTATTAAAAAGCGTTCCTAAAAACGTTTATGTGCCACATTTGCCACATCACGACTCAATAAGAGGTTTGAACTCCTAACCTCATGGAATGAATACAACACATCTTACCATCTTAACTAGCAATAATTTATGCTCTATTCATCCACATAAATGTATTTAAATGTAGAATAAAAAATAATATCCAAACTAAAAACAAAAGAGACTCATATTACTCTTTATATTCTCTTTGATATTCAAACATTATATTCCAAATTATTAATATTAAAAAATTCAAACACTTTATTTTAAAAAAAAAGAAAAAGAAAATACTCAAAATAACATCCCGGGCAACGCCCGGTCACACACTAGTTAAAGAGTATTATAAAATCAGGTTAACTCAAATTAAAGCAAATTCTAGATACCTAAGACCAAGGCTGCAAAAGAAGTGAAGAAAAAATGGTACAAGATGATCCTCTACCCACCCCACACTGCAAGAGGTGTTGAAGAGTACCTGCTTTTTAGTTAAAATTTACCATAGTTTTTGGAGCTGATCGAAAAATCACATCCACTAAAACTTTCCCCGTTCTTTCCTCTCCAAGAGCCAATAAGCATAATACAGTAGAAGTAAATTATACACTAATTGCTCTGACCAATTTAATATAAAGCTCGCTATAATCAACCATTACTAGAAAATCTACCCCAAGAACCTCAAAAACAACGTACACTCTATCTTTACTTCGCCAAAGTATGAGCTAACCACTACCTAATTTCTTAAGAAAAACTACTACCACATCTCAAATATAAAACCAAAGAAATATATGCCCATAAATGCTCACCCAGGTCTTTCCCTCAAAATTTAAGGAAAATTGAATCTGAAACTGTTAATATAAATACTTGTATATTGATAATGTAGCTAAAGCCAAAGATTTTCAACATGTCAGTAATATAATGTAGTCAAACAAGCACAGAACATCAACAAGAAAGCAAGAGTACAAGCAAAAGAGAAATTGATACCTTCCCATAGCATCATAAGTAGCTGCAAGGTTGCTATATACTCCAAGAGTGTCTTGGTGACAAGGGCCACATTCTTGCTCCAAGACTGCTCTAGCCTCTTCAAACAATTCAGCAGCCTGATCTATCTTAAACAACTGCACGCATGCCAATCCCATCTGATTCAACAATACACCAAAGAAAGCTGACTTTCTTTCTCCACTGCCCCTAAGCTTAGTAACTGCACTTTCAAAAGCAACCAAAGCTTCACCATATCTACCAATCAAGTAATACATCACACCCATGCGTGCTTCTAGCCCTGCAATAGTGTTCTGCTGACCAGCCTTATCATCCAACAATTTCATAGCCCTCTCCAAGAGCCTTAGTGCCTCCTCAGGCTCACCTACTGATTCATAAACAGCTGCAATGTCACTCAACCCACTGGCAATCTCCTCTTGTGAAGTTCCAGGAACAGGTTTGTTGTATATCCTCAATGCATTCTCACAGTAAGATTTTGACTCCCTAAGTTTTCCGGTCTTGTAGTACAGATCAGCAAGGCGAACAAACACAGATGCAACAGAAGGGTGGTTCTCACCCTTAGATGATTTAAAGACAGTCAGGGCCTTCTGATAGGAAAATACAGCCTCATCAAAACGGCAGAGGCACTGGTATATGTTGCCAATGCTTACATCAATAGCAGCAACCTCAGTTTCTTGTCCATTGGCAATCATTGCCATGCTAGCGAGAACAAGGTGCTCAAGGGCTGACTCATAGTCTGCCTTTGCCTCTAATATGAGAGCCATCAAACGGCGATCAGCTGCCTCCTCAAGAGACGCAGGAGCACTATGAACACGGTGGATTTCAAGGGTTTGCTTACATAATTTTTCAGCTTCCTCAAATTGCATAGTCTGGACATGAGCTTCAGCCAAGTACCTAATAATAATACAACCACCAACAATTCAAATAAAGAATAAACAAAGAAAGAAAAAATCCCTACCTAACAGCATGATTGTTAATTGTTAGAATATGATATGCTAGCTAATATCTGACACTAAAACTCAAACTTGTTTATCAAAAGTGACAAATTTCTCACACTTTTAATCATTGTTGTAAGCAGCATTTAATTCAGCATCAAACCCCAATTAATTCACCAAACTAAAGCTGTAATATGTCATATTACTTCCTAAATTAGCATATTCATCAGAGCAAAAGCTGAAATCTTTTAATTTTATTTTATTAAAATTAAGAGCTAAATTAGTACATCCTCATAATCAAGAGTTCAAAACTAAAAAAAACCAAATTCACAAACATAAACCTGGAAAAATTCCAAATTGGACTAATAAACCTGCAACATTAAAGATCATCACCACCCCCAAAAAAAATACTCGTATAAAATTAAACAATCTCTCTCTACCCTTTCGAGTATATTAGTGAGAAGTAGACGGGATTTGATCACGGGTCTTAAATATCGGGATTATCACCCCGACCCCGAAATAAAATATAACAAGCAGATAAATAAAGTAGTTAAAAAATAAAAAAAGAACAGACCTACAAGTTTCGGCAACTCTGGGATCAGAATCCCCAAGAGTTTGAATCTGGATCTTCAACCCATCTTTATAACACTCAATCGATTTATCAAGCTGACCCAACATAGAATGAGTATCACCCAACTGCATAAACCCAGAAAACGCTGCTAAAGCATGATCAGCTCCTTTAGAAACATCTGGAACTTGAATCGCTCTTTCCAGAACTGGAATCGCTTCATCAAACCTCCCTAAACTGCAATAAATCGCTGCAACAACATGAAGACTCATCGCCAAATCCAAACTCGGTTCCCCTTCAACCGCACATCTCTCAAACGATTTCGACGCTCGAATCCCATAATCTAGGGCCTTAATCGGGCCATCCCCAGAAGCAATAGTATCTCTAGCAAGCTTCAAAAGAAACGGGCCAAGATCCGGGTTATCAAGCGAAGATTCATCTAAATTGAGAGGGGGTTTTTGCGGGTCGGGTTTTTTCTTCCCGGAGCTCCGATCAGGGGAGGGTTTAGCCCGGGAAGTTGAAGGTGAAGGAGAGGGAGTTCGTTTAGGAGCAGGAGAAGGGGAGTTGAGGCGGGACCCAGTTGACGGTCGGATCTGGGAGGTGGGTTCAGTGGAGGAGAGAGAAAGTGTTGGAGGGGGAGTTTTAGCAGAGACTAAGCCCGGCATTTTGGGAGTAGAAATGGAGGAGAGAGAAAGTGAGGATGAAATTGAAAGGAGGGTAGTTGAAGGAAGAAGATGAAGATTGAAGAAGAAGAAGAAGAAGAAGAAGAAGAAGGAGAAAGTGAAGGAATGATTGTGTGTTTGTTGGTGGTGAAAGGTGAGTGAGGTGAGAAAGGATGGAAATGGAAGCAAAGGAAGGTTACAGGAGAAGATGAAGGAGAGAGAAGGAAAGGAAAGGAAAGGAATGGAATTATAGGAAGTTATTTTTTGGGAAGTTGGATTTTTGTTGGTTTTGGGGTTTTGGACTGAATTGTATTGGGGAATTTTTTTTTTCTTTATTTAATCAAAGTTTTTAAAAATGCTTTTAATATATTCCCTCTGTTTTCAAATGAAAACGATCTTAAGATTGTTACTAATACTTAATTTTAAAAAAGAGTGAATGGAAATGTTGTAATAATGTGGCCTTCTCGGTTAAGAGAATTAATGTGGTAAATGAAATAAAGTAAATTGTAAAGAATTTTCAGAAACAAGTAACAAACCAAAATTGATATACGCATTGAAAGAGGGTAAAATGAAAAGGAATATGTACTAAAAAGCAAAATAAAACAAAAGTTATACTTTCACAAATATTGCAACAAGGATGAAATTACGCATCCAAAGCACATTTTATATGTTAAATATTTATAATTATATAAGTGTAAAAATTATAAAAAGTTGATATTGTGAAAGTGTTATATGAGACGAATCTAACAAGACCCCAGATGACTATATTTTACTTTACGTATAAATCAAAATATGTGGTCAAACAAGCGTGATGAATAGTGTAAAAGTCTAGTTGTTGCAATATTAGTAGAACGGAGGAAGTATATCATATGAAATGCCTCGAGATATATAGATGGGTTTGGCTTGTTGGTAAATAACTAAATACTGTATCTTCTAACTTTCAGATTAGTGGTTTAAAGTTTCAAACTCACTAACATAGTTTGATAACGATAGAAGGAATACACATTTTCAAAAGTCATGAGGTAATAATTCTTGAAGATTACTCTGTACTAACTTGTGTTTAGTAATACTCCGTATAATTTTTAGTTCTGTATTGATTTAGGAACTTAAAACATAATTAGGCATACCTAATACCAATACCAATTTGTTTGATTTTCAAGTCTATTTTTAGCTTTTCTTAATTATTACTCCCTCCGTCCCTTTATTTTTGCCCCATTGACATTTTTGGGATCAGTTTGACCATAAATTACCGTTAATTTATAAAAGATAATTTAGTCATGAATGATCTTGTTACATTCGCCTTATTGTATATTTTAAAGATACAGACGTTTTAATACGCATCTTGGAGATCATGCACAATCAAATAGAACAAAAAAATAGGGACAAAGGGAGTAGTTCCTAATTCCTTATGCATGTGTTGATTTTTTTTATTAAATTATTACTCTGTATTAATAATAATAACAATAATTGAAAAAAAAAAAATATTAGAGGGAGAGATTCCGAATATCTAATCTAGACAAGTCAGAAACTGAAGATAACAACCATAAAATTAGGCACGTGTTCAAAATAATTGGTCTTATCAGGGTGAAGATTGACCAATTAGGACTAGAGTAGTCTTTTTTTTTTTTCTTTTCTTTTCTTTTTTTTTTTTTAAATTCAATCTAGGATTTAGAAATACCAAATACGTACATATTCTTGAAGTTGGGGCATAGTTAGAAAGTTCAAGTACTATAGGATTTTGGGCCAGCTTAGTAAAATGAAAAAGCTAACATCATTAAGTTTATGGAATTATGCGGAACAAATAATATTGATTCAAATAATCCCCAAAAAAGGTGGAAAGTTGCCATTAAACTCTGTACAATTGTGTGATTTAATATCACACGGAGTACTAACTTTATAATTGTAGCATGCTGCCAACAACTTTTCTTTAGTAATTTTCTGGTGTTCTAACGATGATGGGCTTGCTCCAAATAAACTAAACTAATATGCAAGAAATAAATTGTGTAATATTGTTTTCTTCTACTCCGGACCATACTCCAAAGGTCCGAAGGAGTCATGATTCATGAATCACACCTCAATTTGCTAGCCAATCCGTGGTTTGATAGCCCTCCCAATAGCAATGACACAAGGATGTTTTCCACTTGGTCTTCTTCATCATTGATAAGAATAAATTAGATTCAAATTGGCAAGTAGCTCTTTGCATTTCAATGGTTAGTTAAATGAAATGCCTGTCCTTAAATTATGAACTATATAGGCCAAAAAGTTATATTATAAAGCACTGTGTTGTTTGAAGATTGCCTTATTTTAAGTGCATAAATCCCCCATCCAAAAAAAAAAAAAGAAAAAAAGAAAATTGCATAAACGGTTGCACCTTTCAAGTAGATGCCTTGACTTCAAAAAGAGCAAAGAATTTAACCTCACTCAACCTTCAGATATCTGTGAAAAGCTGAAAATCACGTTAGTCGTTGTACAGGTAAATGTATTGAACAAACAACAATGTGTCAATGTCTGACATCTGAGATAACTTCCCATCTAAATCAAAGACATATATTTCATGGATCTATTGACCATTTAACTTTCCATTTTTCCATTATATATACACTTAAGGTCTAACTTATTAATTTTCTACCTCTAGTGCCTTTGAGCACAAAGAAATCAGCTAACCAGGTCTGGTGGATGAATTATGACAAAGTTCCTAATGTCCTTCAGAATGTAACAAACGGAATTATGGTGAATGAATCTAACAAGGTAATTATTAGCGTATGCTCTAAAAATCAAAACTCTACAAGATGTACAAGTCGAGGGTGAAAACCCGCGTAGCTGATGCAATTTTAACTAAAACCCCACATTAGGGTTTCCAGATCCAGCAGCTGCAACTCCCATGCCACCAGTATGACCTGATTCAAGTTCTGATTTATCTTTGTCATTGGATTTTGCTAGGAGAATTTTTTCACCATTGATCTCCTTAACAAGCTGATCAATCTTGCGGAATTGAAATGGCCATCTCGAGTTGTACAAGAACTGACGTAGATCGAACCTATTGTCCTCTGGTGAATAGCTCTTCAAAAAAAAGCAACAATACATAAGGATTTATAGCTTACAACATAACCTATTTCCACGAAAACCGTGTTCGGTAGAAAAAGATACCTCTGCATGGTGGGAAGGCGTCAGGACAGTCATCTTGTGCCGATTGATGGAGTAGTACTTAAAGAAGTACTTTACCTTTTCAGCCATTTCTGATGGAGTCAATTTTGAACCCCATCTAAAGCAAAGATCCTGCAAGAAATTGGAATATGATATATAGCAAAAGTCATCTCCTATTAGTTTCAAGGATTCTTGTTAAAGTCAAAGCAGGTTTTTTTATCTAGCTGAAAATTATGCAGTAGATTACTGCGCATATTCTAGAAGGCCCAAGCTATGTTCGGACATTAAATAATGATAAGTAATATATTCCAGATTTCGAAATGTGAAATTCATGTCCTTGAATGAGGTCAGATCTATTGTTCACTGCTTAAAGAGCTCAGTTGAAGCATCACCATCGGTTCTTCTGAGTTATGACCAAGGAAGATGAAAAAACAAAATCCTACTTCATCAACCTAATATTTACTTCTTGCACCATCTATTTACCCATCAATTAAATCTGTTTTGAGTAGTAATTGGCACCTGACATTCTGACAATAACTTGTTACTTAATGAACCACATATAAGCATGGCCGCCTTAAATGGTACTCCTCCCACCCCCCCCCCCCCAACCCCCCCCCCCCCCCCCCCCCCCCCCCCCCCCCCCCCCCCCAAAAAAAAAAAAAAAAAAAAAAAAAAACTACAGGTTTCTAAAGGCTCAGCTTAAAAGAACAATATCATACTTGTTCTTTTGGATGGTTTGTGCTTTAAACATTGTAAATGATTGTCATTTCTGTATTTATCTGATCATTAAAGAAAAATACAATTAATTTTAGCTATGCAAATGGCAAAAATTATTCAATGCTTTTACACAGTTTTCATGTTCACAGGATTTCTCAGCCTAATTGCCTGTAGATGATTTGACGGAATATGTATTCATCAATATGAAGCAAAATAGTACATAGTTACATACCGTGAACATAGATACAGGACCACGACGGTAAATTTTACGCAGTCGGCCATAAACTGAGAGGTCCTCATACGTCATTCCCATGTCCACTTCATCTAGCTGTGAGCAAATCATTACATGAAGAAGCTAAGAATCAATTTTCTACTTCAAGCGGGGAAAAAAATACTACGTATTATTCTTCAGTTCTCTCCAAAAAAATCTCTCCCCATAGGAGAGAGAAGCAACCACGGGTTTAAAGGTGAGGTGAAGAGAAAGTCACTTCTTTCATTTAATGTCACAACAGAATACCAATGGGATAAGCCAACAAAATTTATAAAGGCCTTCAATCTTTGGGGTAAGCAGGAGAAGGTAATAGAAAAGGACCACATAGTAACTATCAACTACGCTAAGCAGATGTTACCATAGTTCTGAGGCAAGTCTCAGTCTCTCACTCGCTATTGGGCGTAAATGAATCCCCACTAGCAGCATGGTAAGACTATTAATGGGTTTTCAACAAGTCGGAAAATTAGCTACATGTATTTTAAGTCATAAGAGGAAAAGGAAAAGGACCAACAAGAAAATTAATGAGATACAACTCCACAAGTAACGACATTTAACACAAGAATGTTCAGTGATGCATCTACCAAAGAGTCACCTGTGTGTAATCTGAGCGTATTGGCTCCAATTCAGCAGTTGGTGGAGCAGCTTCAACCTCTGCCAAGGAAGAGTAGCCAAGATTGACAGCAGCCCACCGCAAGAATGCTCGAAGATCGGTCTTACTAATACTTCCAATAGGATTTATGTCGGCTGAGCTACAATCATACTAAGAAACATACGCAAAGTAAAAGTAACACAATCAATGGATGAGCAATAGCAAAAAATATCCACAAGAATCAACCAACAATCTAATTAATTCTGTCAAGATGGAAGAAATCGAGGTAGTTCTACTATACACTAAAGACATGAGTCCAGACCAGAAAAGATCACCTTTGTCAAGTAACCACGCAATGCTTCATCAACATTGGAGCTACCGAGCACAAGATAAAACCCTGATTTGCTATGAACCCAAGGCATAAGTGATGCCAGCATGAAAGCCAAAACCATTCTAATACGAGCTTGAATGTTCTGTAGCCCTAAGTTCTCAACATTGGATCCTCCATCAACCTGCATAACAACCAAGACATGTATAATTTCAAAGATCTACAGTAGCACTATCAATATAGTAAAAATGTAATATCAGCTAAAATACAGTGATGCACTGAATCATTATTAGATTATAATAACATTAAATTAATGGTAAAATCCAAATAAACTACAGTCCACCCTTCTATTCTCAATATGGTCTTTTTCATTTACATTCAGAGAAGGGATCGATCACCTTATAGCGAGGGCGTTTTCCCGTTAGTCTCTGAAACAAAGTTAGTAGAGCTGAAATAACACCATCTATACAGACATCAAGATGCCATGACCCAATCTCATCTGCAAGCTCTTTGGCACGTGATTTTGTTGTTTCAGAACTGCAAAGGGATGATATTGACAATCATTATCAAATTACATAATCTAAGCAGTAACAACCTCCCCGAAAAAAAAAAAAAAAAAAAACTGTGGGAAGGGTATTAACAAAATCCTTTACCCAATCATTAAATGATTACCATCTAATCTATGTAAGACGGAAAATCATCATGCTCAATCATTTTTGAGCCTCTTGTCATTGCATACTTAGATAAACAATGTTAATGCCAATGTTTATTGTATATATTGACACCAGAGAACATTTTAGATGTACTATAAATTAGCAACAGTTTTGCTCTTGCATGAAACAGCACTTCATCTATGGAACTCATCGTCTTATATTTGTGACTGATGTGCTAATTGATTAGTGAGCACACATCTTGGCAATTGTATGATGCACAAAACAAAAAGACATTGCTTGGAATTACAGAGTAGCATTTAGTTGTACCTATTTTCAGTCCCCATGAACACACTGTAAAATATGCGCTTTGCAAAGTCTTTGCTATCAGTTGGAAATTTGCCGTCAGGATACTGGCCAATTCTTATCGCGTCAGATTTAACTCGTTCATCCCCATTATGAATTTCTGGATACCAAACAGCATAATTTTTATTTCAATGAGCCATAACAAAAATAACAACATAATGAACATCTAAGAATTCAAAGTACATGTCATTGTGAACTACTAGTATTATATCATTCAGAAATATGAAATAAAAAAAGAACCTTGAGCATTAAAATTATGACTATATTCTATGCGGTAAGAAAGCTGCAAATTTTGGTCAAATTAAAGACTTAATTACAACAAATGATAGGTAGGCTTATCATGAACTCGCCTTTAACAACGAGTTGGCACATGCAGCCAACAATTGCAGCAACAGAGGAGCTATCAGCGCCTCCAGAAAGTGGAAGCAAGAAACCAGAAGCTCCACTTCTTCTTATATAGTCCCATAGCCAGCAAGCGGGCCCCAAAGCTATCTCTTCCTCAGGTTTATGTTCACGGTACTTAGTCTACAAGTAACCACTGCATCTCCATCAGACAAATGCATATGTAGAGACTACAAAATGATAAATATGTTGTTGAAGGGAAAAATGCACATTTGTTTAGCAATGTAGAAAGAGGTTCAAACAAACACTTTTTATTTTTTGGCTATAAAGGACTGGCGCTGGCCAGATATCTCAACAAAATGTTCTTTACTTGTAAATTAGTCAAGTAGTAAGTTATTCAATCCCCTTTTGGATTAATAGTTTATTGGAAATCGCCAATTGCAAACAATAGAATAGGTGATAAAATGTTGGGGTGCGCCTTAAAAAAGTGTGTTGAGGCATCGATCTAGGCCAAGACTTGATGCCAAATGTCATGGCTGAAGCCAATAAAATCAGACAAGGATGATCCATTGGGCCAATGACAATGCGTAAAAACAGCTTGTCCGTGACAGGCCATATCTCTCAAAAAAAAGACAGACCATTTGGGGTGCGGCCAAAATAGGCCATATTTGATAACTTGATAAGCTTAAAAGTGTGCGATAAAACGTGACAAAGCTTCTTCCCATGGAAAACTAAGACTTCACACATTTAGATAGTGCTAGGCCTAGATTTTAGAATATTCCAAAGCTAGCCAAAGACCAAATTTATGCAGTCATCTTCGTCTTTTGGGAACAAGGCTTTGGTGTTCTCAGAATTAGATTTTAGAATATTCCAAAGCTAAGTCAGTTTGATTAACCTAGTGGTCTAAACATGATTAACCAATGATTTTAGATATTGGGCATTCGATTTTCCAGCTAAAGTCAATAACTAGAGACAAGTTGAACTTAGCAGCAACAGCTGGTCAAAATCAAGATTTCTGATTATCAGGAACCATTGATCTTGTACAATTGACCATTATTTAAGACGATAAGGACCAAGCATCTTATTTCATACAATTGAAGTGTAATGGAAGGACTTTAGAAGGCAGAATCAGCAGTAGCAGAAGCAAGAATAGACCAGTCGCGATTCTGAATGGCAAGAATAGAACAGCCTCAAGAGGGGGTAATTTGATCACCAGAAATTCTGGGTGGTGAGTGATTGATTCCTCATCAGGGAGTTAATCTAGCTCCTAACTCCAAAGTAGCCCAGGTGCATCCTACTCATATCCAAAAGTGAATTTAAGGTCTAAATCTAGTCAAAAATAGTTATCAGCTGTTTCATAATTTCATCTTTATAATAGAGTAAACATACCAAAATCACCCCTCAAAAAGTCGTAATAGTTGGTAATGGAAACTTATGAAGAAAAAGAGATACTATTGGGTGAATTAGTTTTACCGTGGACATTGGCATAGGACTTTCCTTAAAAACGCACTGTAAATAAAAATTCATTCCAAATACATTTATTGTCACCTACTAAACGGAACATAATAATTACGCATAGTTGAATAAAGAGAGCCTGGACAACTATATACCTGTTTAATATCTAGAATCAAGACCGGTCCAGTAGGAGTGAGCTTAAATATTGACAACATACTGTTAAAAGACTGTAGGTAGTACCCAAGCAAGAGTAGCAAAGAAGGTTCTACCCTACAGTTCTATTAAACTTTGTTTAATTGACTGGATTTATAAAATGGTTTATGTCCGGAAAAAAAAGAAAAAAAAAACAGGGAAATCATTGTTGAAGTTCGAAGATCAAGAATCTTTCTCCTCCAATAAGCACAGGTTAAAAACTTAAAATGCAAATCGTACTTGAAAGTGATTACTTTTGACCAACATATTACTTGAATAGATGATGGGCTAACCTTGAGTGGACATGAAATAGGTTCTTTTAAGTGGAATGATTGGCAAAGCTTGTAAGGAGCTACAATAAATGGGACTGCTACTTTTTTGCTCGCCTGCTGCTGCTGTAGGCTACTTGAGGAGAGTCGTAGGCTAGCAATCTGTAATGAATATGATAGAATAATGTATACTACAAGAGGGGGGTGAATTGTAGTGTATGTAGACTATGGTAAATTTTGCGGAATTAAATCTACTACTAAGAGAAAAGACACTGAGATAGGCAATGAATAAATTTACTATGTAAAAATGATTTACAATCACTAATACGTTGCCTAGACTCAAGTTCCGCGAGGAACTCAAGTTACCCAACTGTGATCCCTCAATCACAGTTTCTCACACTTTGTGATTCTACTCCGAATCACTTGTACAGTATAAACAACTCTCTCAAGTCTCACACTTTACAACTCTCACAACCCAAACCCAATTACACAATGATTACAAGTATTTCCTAAAGAACTTAAGAGACTAAGGATGGAAGGAACTTCTCTTTTAAACACTTTGAAACTCTATGCTCAGAATACTTAAGATTGTTTTTCCACGCTTTCAAAACTTAACGTTGATCTGTTTTTATAAGGAGTTAAACCAAGCTTCCATCAAGTTCCCACTTCCCTCTTAATCCCACGTTCTCTTTGACTGAGAAGTTGGGATGTAGGCAGAGGAAATTTAGGAACATGATTTCCCTAGCTTGACTCCCAAGTTCAACGTTCTCCTTAATACTAGGAGCCAGTATTTAGCAAGTCAAAAAAATCAGTTATTCAAAAAGATAATCATTTAATAAAAAAAAATAATTATTTATTTATTAATTAAAAGATAAATAATTAATTAATTTAAAACTTATCTTTTTAAATTAATGAATTATTTATTTATTTATAAAATCTTTTTAAATCTTTTTCAAAACTGATTTTTATCACTTCCTTAAATTAAGGGATATGAAAACTGTTTTAAAACTTTCGTTTAAAACTTTCTGAGTCAATCGTCAAGTTCCTTCGGGAACTTCAGGTTCCTTCAGGAACTTCGAGTTTCTTCTTAATTCCTTCCATTCCTTCCAACACTTTTGTTTCTTAAGCTCGTACACTGAGTAACTAAGTATATAGAGTTGTGAGGACATCTTGAAAGCTTGCATTCATCATCAAGTCTTCCAAACTCTGTTGTTCCTACTCCGGAACATGTATTTGTGTACCTGAATCTTTCTGTTCAACCAAGACTCATAAACATCATTAGTCAGAGTTTGTTTTACGTAAGTCAATCATCAAAATATTAAGGTAGTCAATTCAACAATATTCCCCCTTTTTGATGATGACAAACAAAAACAAACTCGGTTAAACAAAACAAACATCCAAGCAATCAGAGTAACCAATACTTAAATAAAACAATTAAATTATTTAAAGCAATAAAATAACTAAGGATAAAGAAGTTTGCATCATTCATGAAATTAATAAATTGTGAAATTTATACCTTTACTTAAATGATGAAGACTTGAAGGGAATCGATTTGAGTCCAGCTTTCTGAGTTTGTTCTTCTCTTCCCCCTTTTGACATTATCAAAATGATAGAAAGAGCATGCTATATATTGTACTAAACTACGGAGGGAGTAGTAAATCTGAATTCATGAACGATTAAGCATGCGCACACAGTTCATATGCAACCAAAATGAAAACATCAATTTCAAAGACAAACTTAGCCAGTTTAATACAAACCGAAATAAAAACAAAATAAAGTGTTCAAAACAAGCCAAATAAAATAAAATTGAAGGACAATATCATTGTTTAATAAATCACAAGAAAGAGTGGGTTAGGTTTGTTTTGCAAAGGGCTAGGAAATGGTAGCAGCTTCATGGTAAGGTAACATCCTTGATCGCATCGAGAATGGTCTTGTAACAACTTTGCTTCACTTTAGCTTTGAGTTCCTGAGCCGAGAAGTCCATATGAGCATTTACTTTATCTTCCAGAGAAAGCATCTGAGTTTGCAGCCCCTCAACTTTAGTAGCCAGGTTATCCACTTTAGAAGAAAGGTTAGTTATACTCTGTGTAAGTGTAGTGGACAAAAGCTGAAGTTCCTCTTGGATTTGCAAGGAACTTGGACCGGAGCTAAAAGCACTGAAGCCGAAACCAGAAGTACGAGGCTGTGAAGCAGGCGGAGAAGGTGTGGTTTGGTGAACAGAGGAAGGAATAGGGGGTGGTGATGGAGTTCCTTCAGAAACAAGGGAAGACGGACCCTGAGGAACTTGGGTGGAAGTTCCTTCAGAAACTTTAGATGTATCATCATCCAATTCAACAATAATAACAGGCTGAGATCTCAGTGTTCTGGGTTTAGAAGAAGCAAGTCTAACGCTTCTCCTTTTTCTACCTGTTACAGGGACAATTTGTTTAACAGAGCCTCCAATTTCCTTGAGTAGCTCTTTCACTAACTCCTCTTTGTCATCTTTTTCCTCCTTCTCACTCTCTATTTCTTTCTCTTCTTCTGTTTCCCTCTCTACTGCACTTTTTCTCTCTTTTTCACTCTCTTTTTCCTCTTCTTTTTCACTCTCTGTTTCCTCTTCTTTTTCATCATTTTTCTCACTGTCTTTCTCTTTCTTTTCTTTTTCTTTCTCACTGTTTTCTTCCTCTTTTACTTCTTCCTTCTCACTGTCTTCCTCTTTTACTTCTTCCTTCTCACTGTCTTCCTCCTCATCAATGCTTTCCCTCTCATTCAGTTCCCCCTCACGTTGATCTCCCTCTTCCTCAGATTCCGAGTGTACATCGGTAATAAAACAAACTTTTCCACGAACAACTTTAAGTCTTAATTTTGAAAGGGATTTTTCATGGAGTATGTTTTCTGGTTTCAAGGGGTGGGTTTCTTCATTGGTTAGAGGAACTTTGAAGGTTGGAAGTGGCGGTTGGTGTTTTGGGGTTTTTTGAGGTGAGTGGGTGCGTGTGGTAAGTGAGGTGAAAAGATAGGTGACGGTTGAGAGTTTAGTGGGATAGAGAAAAGGTTGTGATTTATTTTGACAATGATAAAAATAAAAAAAAATAAGATAAAATCTAATTGAGAAAAAAAATCTTTTTGTTGTTTTTAAATTTATAAGATAACAAAAATAATAAAAAGATAAAAATAAAAATTGAAAAATAAAGAAAAATAAAAATTACGAAAGAAAAAAAATTTCCAGTAAGTTACTTCAAAGTAAAATACTGGTTAACATGTACAGAGCTTTACAAAAAGGAACTTGGAAAATAATATGGCTTAATTTGTCTTCTTTATCAACATAATCACATGATCACATACTCATTAGAATTACACACTCTTTCATTGCAAGATTCGAGATTATGTTTTTCACACCAAGGTTATATATAGCAATTGCTCAGTCGTTTCACTAAGACATACCTTGGGGTTCCAAGAAGAACTGCTCAATTCAGCTTTATCATTCCGAGTTTCAATCGCATCTTTTTGAATTTTTCTCTACTCAAAGGCTTTGTTAGAATGTCAGCAATTTGATATTCAGTTTGTACAAATTCTAGTTTAATAGAGCCTTTTTCCACATTGTCTTTTAGAAAATGATGTCTAACATGAATTTGCTTTACACGTGAATGATGTACTGGATCTTTTGATATGCAAATAGCACTTGTACTATCACAGTATATTGGAACACATTCAAGAACTATGCCAAAATCACGTAATTGTTGTTTTATCCACAACAGTTGTGAGCAACATGCAGCAGCTGCTACGTATTCTGCTTCTGCTGTGGATAGAGCAACTGTATTCTGTTTCTTGGAACTCCAAAAAACTAAACAAGATCCTAGGAATTGGACCATACCTGATGTACTTTTTCTATTCACCAAATCCCCAGCATAGTCGGCATCGGCAAATCCAGTAAGATCATATGTGTCACTTCTTAGGTAGAATAAACTCAAGTCGTCAGTTCCTTTGAGATATCTCAGTATTCTCTTGACGGCTGTTAGATGCGATTCTTTGGGGTTTGATTGGAACCTAGCACACAGACCAACACTAAAAGAAATTTCAGGTCTACTTGCAGTTAAGTATAGTAAGGAACCAATCATACCTCTGTACTTTGTCTGGTCCACACAAGTTCCCGAGGGATCTTCGTCTAACCTAGAGTTAGTTCCCATAGGAGTGTGGTTAGTCTTTGCGCTGTCAAGGTTATACTTTTTCAGGAGTTCCTTGACATATTTTTGCTGATGTATAAATATTCCTGATTATGTTTGTTTGATCTGCAGTCCTAAAAAGAAATTGAGTTCCCCCATCATGCTCATTTGGAACTCACTGCACATCAAGTCAGCAAAGTACTTGCACAAAGATTCGTTAGTTGCACCAAATATAATATCATCAACATAGATCTGTACAACTAAGAGATTAGTTCCTTTAGATTTTAAAAACAAAGTTTTATCAATTTTTCCTCGTTTAAAATCATTTTCCAAAAGGAACTTAGACAATCTTTCATACCATGCTCTTGGAGCCTGTTTTAGCCCGTAGAGAGCCTTATCAAGTTTAAAAACATGGTTTGGAAAGTTTGGATTCTCGAATCCAGGGGTTTGATCGACGTAAACTATTTCTTTTAATAAACCATTCAAAAACGCACACTTTACGTCCATCTGATACAGTTTAAAACCCATAAAAGCAGCAAAAGATATTAAAATTCTAATAGCCTCAAGTCTAGAAACAGGAGAAAATGTTTCCTCAAAATCAATACCTTCCTTTTGGTTATATCCCTTTACAACCAACCTAGCCTTATTTCTTACAATTATACCATATTCATCAAGTTTGTTTCGAAAGACCCATTTTAAACCTATGACCTTTTTATCTAGTGGCTTAGGTTCAAGATGCCATACCTGATTTCTTTCGAATTCATTAAGTTCCTCTTGCATGGCTATAATCCAGTCAGGGTCTTCTAAGGCTTCTTTATGGTTGCAAGGTTCCAAAGTAGATAGAAAAGCATTGAAGGCATAGAAGTTCCTCATTTGCGATCTAGTCTGAGTTCCTTTGCATAAGTCACTAATAATTTTGTCCAGTGGGTGTGACTTTTGGTGCTTCCAAGGTTTGGGCTGGAAGGTTTGGATAGTAACTCGACTATTCTTATTTTCTGAGCCAGTTGCTTCTTCTTCAGTGATTTCCTCTTGTGTTATTAGTTCCTCGGCAGGTTCTTCAATCTGAGGTTGTTCTGTCGAAGGAACTTCAGTCAGTATGTCGAGTTCCTTCTCCGGATTTTCATGATTTTCATTTACTCGAGTTGGCTGCTTATTTGGAATTACTGCATCTTTTTCTTGTTCTTGAGAACGTACTAGACCAATTTCAAAGTCATAGTCCTCATGTTCCTGTGTCCATGGAAGTGGATTAGTTTCATCAAATATAACATGCACACTTTCCTCAACACACATAGTACGTTTATTGTAAACTCTATACGCTTTACTGTTAGTAGCATATCTAAGAAATACGGCTTCATCACTTCTTTCATCAAATTTCCCTATGTTTCTTTTACCATTATTATGCACAAAACATTTACAACCGAATGCTCTAAGATGAGATATGTTCGGTTTTCTGCCTTTCATCAGTTCATAGGGTGTCTTATTTAATATAGGCCTTAGCATGACACGATTTATAATATAACAGGCTGTATTCACGGCTTCTGCCCAGAAGTTCCTTGGAAGATCGCTAGCTATTAACATGGTTCGAGCCATGTCTTCTAAGGTTCTGTTCTTCCTTTCCACAACTCCATTTTGCTGTGGAGTTCTTGGAGCTGAGAAATTATGACTTAAGCCTTGTTCCCTGCATAAATCATCAAATTTAAAATTCTCAAATTTAGTGCCATGATCGGATCTAAGGTGTATCAGTTGACAACCTGTGGACTTTTGAATTCTCCTGGAAAATGTAACAAACTCGTCAAAAGTCTCATCCTTACTAGACATAAAAATAACCCATGTAAATCTAGAATAATCATCAACAATTACTAAGACGTACTTCTTTCCACTTCTACTTTGAATTCTCATAGGACCACATAAATCCATATGAATTAACTCTAAGGGTTTCGTGGAACTCACCATCTTCTTGGATTTAAAGGATGTCCTGACCTGCTTTCCTTTCACACAAGCGTCACAAATTTTGTCACATAGGAACTTGATTGAAGGAAGTCCCTCTACCAAGTTCCTTGTTCTTAACTTATCAATCAAAGAGAAACTTGCATGACCAAAACGTTTATGCCACAGTAAAGGATCATCCTCAATGACACTGAGGCAAGTTAAGTTGTTCCTCGGAACTGTATTGAGATCCACTGTATAAGTGTTTCCTTTCCGAGTTCCTTCCAGCAAAACTTTCCCATTGTCATTCTGAATGATGCTACATTTTTCAGAATCAAAACTTACAGAGTTTCCTTTATCACAAAATTGTGATATGCTTAATAAGTTGTGTTTGAGGCCCTCGACTAAAAAAAACGTTATCAATAGCTTGGGAACTTGACCTTCCAACCTTTCCTACGGCAACAATGCTGCCTTTCTTGTTATCACCAAAGGTCACAATTCCTCCTGTATAGGCCGTCAGTGAGAGAAATCTAGTTTTGTCTCCTGTCATGTGCTTAGAACAACCACTATCGAGGTACCATTGGTTGTTCCCCCTCACTTCGACCTGCAAAAGAAACTAAGGGTTAAATTCAGGAACCCCATCTTTCATGGGTTCCTTTGTTGATACAGCAAACTCATTTTTCTTTTGCCATACATAAGCTATATTTTTAGTGGACTTAAGTTCCTTTCTTTTGCAATCAGTATCTTTGTGTCCTGACTTGCCACAGAAGGAACACACAGTCTCACTAGAGAGTTCCACGTACTTTTTCTTTTTACCACTGTTCTTCTTTTTGTGGTTGAAACCCAAACCCTCTGTCCTTCTGGTTTGAGCTTCAGATATCCACTTTGGAACTCCCATGTGGATTGCACTTTTGTTGTTTCTAACTCTTTCTAAATCCTTTTCAAGGGATTCATTTTTGTCTTTAGTAACCTGCAATTCTTTTTTCAAATTTTCAAGATCATCATTAAAGGTTACTAAAGGCAATTGAAGAGCATTATTAGAATCAATGTTAGTGCATAACAATTTATACTGAGTCAATTCAACATTTAACATGATATTTTCATTTTTGACTCTTTCCAATGTTTCCTTTAGCATAGAGTTTCTATCTAGCAAATCAAAGAATCTTCCCTGAACATCTGTTCTTGAACTATTCAAATATTTCATATGATCCTTATAGATTTCTAGAGCTTTTTCATTTTGTCCAAGTTTAAGACATATTTCTTTATATTCATCCAAAGTTTCTATGAGCAAAGAAATTAATTTGTCTTTTGACAGGGATTTCAGAAATTTAGGTTTGAGATTTACCTCCTCTGACTTTTTAGCAGACTCACTGTGTTTAGCCATCAAACACAGGTTTGCCGTCTCTTCTTCCATGGATTCTTCTTCATCCTCGGAACTTGTGTCTCCCCACGCAGCTATCATGGCTTTCCTGTAATCAGATTTTGAAAAGTTTGGAGTATTAGATTTTCCGTGTTCCTCCATTTTGCCTTTTCCTTTTTCTGATTCCCAGAGAGGGCATTCCTTGATGAAGTGATCTGTGTTCCCACATTTGTGGCATCCTCCAGTTTCCTTGGAATATTGGTTTTTCTTGAAGTTCCTTTTCTTTTGGTCACCAAACCTTTTGTTGCGGTACAACTTTTTTAGCTTCCTGACTAGCATGGTAGCTTCTTCCTCTCCAGATTCGGAATCCTCTTCACTTGGTTGGACAACCTTTAGAGCAATTCCTCGGCTCTTTGAACTTTCTTGGCTTTTGTTTGATAGGTGAAGCTCATGAGTTATTAAGGAACCTGCAAGTTGTTCAAGGTTGAAAGTTGTAAAGTCCTTTGATTCCTGCAAAGCTGCCACTTTGGATCTCCACCGTTCATCTTCAAGAAGACTCCTTAGAATTTTGCGTACCTGTTCATCCATAGGAATAACTCTACCAAGAGAAACTAATTCATTAGTAATATTTTTAAAACGAGTAAACATTTCTTGAATAGTTTCTTTTGAACCCATTTCAAAACGTTCATATTTAGAAAGCAATATATCAATTTTAGAACGTTTAACTTCATGAGTTCCTTCGTGGGTTATTTCTAGTAAATCCCATATTTCTTTTGCTGTTTTACATCCCATAACACGAGTGTGTTCATCTGGCCCTAAACCCCAAACTAGGAGTTTTTTAGCAGTAGCATTAATCTCTTTCTTCTCAAAGTCGCTTCTATCGTATTCAGAAATAGGTTTAGGAATTACCTCGTTTTCTGCATTGGTCTTTGTTACCTTGTAATCTCCTACCTCGATAGCTCGCCAGACTTGATAAATCTCGGACTGTATGAACATCTCCATCCTCGTCTTCCAATAGGCGTAGTACTTCCCATTGAAGAGTGGAGGTCTTTGTGTAGAATAACCTTCAGATAGTCTCTCGTCCTTCGACATTGTTCCTCCATGAACTTGACTCGACAGGGCTTTCTGCTTTTCCGAGTTCCTTGCTCTGATACCAATTGATAGAATAATGTATACTACAAGAGGGGGGTGAATTGTAGTGTATGTAGACTATGGTAAATTTTGCGGAATTAAATCTACTACTAAGAGAAAAGACACTGAGATAGACAATGAATAAATTTACTATGTAAAAATGATTTACAATCACTAATACGTTGCCTAGACTCAAGTTCCGCGAGGAACTCAAGTTACCCAACTGTGATCCCTCAATCACAGTTTCTCACACTTTGTGATTCTACTCCGAATCACTTGTACAGTATAAACAACTCTCTCAAGTCTCACACTTTACAACTCTCACAACCCAAACCCAATTACACAATGATTACAAGTATTTCCTAAAGAACTTAAGAGACTAAGGATGGAAGGAACTTCTCTTTTAAACACTTTGAAACTCTATGCTCAGAATACTTAAGATTGTTTTTCCACGCTTTCAAAACTTAACGTTGATCTGTTTTTATAAGGAGTTAAACCAAGCTTCCATCAAGTTCCCACTTCCCTCTTAATCCCACGTTCTCTTTGACTGAGAAGTTGGGATGTAGGCAGAGGAAATTTAGGAACATGATTTCCCTAGCTTGACTCCCAAGTTCAACGTTCTCCTTAATACTAGGAGCCAGTATTTAGCAAGTCAAAAAAATCAGTTATTCAAAAAGATAATCATTTAATAAAAAAAAATAATTATTTATTTATTAATTAAAAGATAAATAATTAATTAATTTAAAACTTATCTTTTTAAATTAATGAATTATTTATTTATTTATAAAATCTTTTTAAATCTTTTTCAAAACTGATTTTTATCACTTCCTTAAATTAAGGGATATGAAAACTGTTTTAAAACTTTCGTTTAAAACTTTCTGAGTCAATCGTCAAGTTCCTTCGGGAACTTCAGGTTCCTTCAGGAACTTCGAGTTTCTTCTTAATTCCTTCCATTCCTTCCAACACTTTTGTTTCTTAAGCTCGTACACTGAGTAACTAAGTATATAGAGTTGTGAGGACATCTTGAAAGCTTGCATTCATCATCAAGTCTTCCAAACTCTGTTGTTCCTACTCCGGAACATGTATTTGTGTACCTGAATCTTTCTGTTCAACCAAGACTCATAAACATCATTAGTCAGAGTTTGTTTTACGTAAATCAATCATCAAAATATTAAGGTAGTCAATTCAATAGAATATATATTATGATCAAATAAAGAGCAATCTAGCACAATGTGTAACATAGCTGGAAGAAAATAAAAGGATAATGGCCATAATGCTATCATTATATTCACATGACCAACATTTAAAAAAAAAAATTTAAAAAATTGAAAAATGAAAAATTTATAAAAGCAAGCATGAAGGTCGTACAAAATCTATTACCCAAGAGGCAAATCAGCCTGATAACAAAAAGACTGAATTTTTTTTATAATCAAACATTCAAACTTACTGCATCAAGATCCACATGAGCAACGACAACTTCCACATCCTTCAATGAGAATTGGGAGCCTTGAGCAATCACATCTCCGTTAACAACAACACAACAGCATCCATCTGCCACATCAATCAAGAGGGTAAAAATTAGATAGGTAAACTATATGAACACTACTAAAAACACATACATAATCCCCTTCATCAAATTGATTGAATGTAAGTATAAAGTCAACTAAAGAAATACCGTAATATAAGCGTCCATCATCACAACCCTGCTGATTACTATACATGTAAAGTCCTCCACGAGCTTGTGTAGCACCTATAAATGCATCCATGCGAACTTTAAGCTTTCTTAGTTGATGGTGACTTCCACTAGCATTCATAAAAATTTCAACACCATTTAATGCAAGTTGAACATGAGGTGGATCTGGACAAAATAGCTCCTCACAAATTTCAGCAGCAACAGTTCTGACAAAGAAATAAATGCTTGAGCAACTGTCAAATGCAATCTGGGCGAGGATATAACATGCAACAAGAGCAAATTTGCTTGTAAAAGGCAAAAATATCACAAGAATATGAAACAATGCATCAAGGAGTGCTAGATAAAACTTCGTACAACAAAAGCAAAACATAAAGTAGGTAACATACGTGTCCAAGAACTTAATGAACCCATAACCAAAGGGCACCGTTGTTTGCGATATGGCATCCGCAATATCAGGAGGTAGCTGAAAGTCTACCATCTGGTCTGTATGCTTCCAAGAAGTGAACCAACGAAGCTCTCTATAATTACCATCATTGGCAAGCCACATCTTTGGCCGTATCATGATTATTTTTCTGTTCATACAAATGTAACGCGCTGATCCATTAATAACCGGCATCCCCAAGCTACATAGTATGCCATCAGACATCAGTCCAGTGCCCGAGCAAAATTTTTTTCAGACATTCCCATCTGCATGTTCGTCATCAAGTGTTACAGTTACTCTCTGCTCACAATCGCACCCGCGTAGATATTATCCAAACATCAGTACACAAGTATTATGCAAACTAATTTTATTTATACACAAGTAAATGTTACGGTATACATGTTACATCCGTCTTAAATTAGCTACTCCATTTGCAATAATACATTTCGATGATAGCATAAACACATAACATTATAGTTTTTTTTATTTTTTTTAGGAACATTATAGCATTTATAGGCACAGCATTTCCATTAATCAAAAAATTTATTACCAAAGTGTCCAAACTATCCGCTAAATTGTCCAAATTAAAGTTGAAATTTAGAGTAACAAATTTATACAATTTAAAATTCCAGAACTAATTAACTTTATATCCCAATTGTCATCCTAAAACTAGAGTAATCAAATTGAAATTACAGTGAACAAAATATATAAAAATAAATTGAAATGGAGGAAGAATCTTACGCATGAGAGACAGTATCGAGCTCTAAAAAGTGATCTTCGCAGCCATAACCAGTGATTTCGAGCTCGGGACCTAAGCGAATAGTGGCGCCAGCATCTTTAGCCCTAGAAATTGATTCCTTGATATTCTTCAAATTGTAATCAAAATCCATTGCCCATTGATTCAAATTGCATGTTGCAACTTTTATCAACCTCATTTTTTTTCCTAATTTCTGTTGAAATTTGATGTTTAGGTTGAAATTTAGCACGTTGATTCTACAAATATGCAGGAGTAAGGAATTTGTATGTAAGTAATAAGAAACATCGGAATTTGGAATGTCGAATGAGAGAATGAAATTGAGGAGAGAGAAAGAGTGAGAGAGGTGGCTTATATGAGGTAATGAAGTTACACGCTTTTCTTAGAGTCGGTCAAAGTCAGTCCGGCCCGCTGGCCCGACCCGAATTTTGACGGGTTTTAGGCAGCATTTGGCCCGAAATTGGAACTGGCCCGGCTAGATTTGTTTTTTGGGTTTGTGCATTTTTTTGGCCCGGCCCGAAGATTCCGTATGGTCAGACCATTTTGGACGGGTTTGGGTATACAATTTTCGGGCCAAATGGACTTTTTTTTGCCTTTGCTCGGCCTGCACTTTGATTAAGTTCAGCTTTTCTTACTTCTGTTTTTTCGTTATGACTAAAGTCTAGATAAAGGTTTGGGTTGCGTTTGGTTATAAGCGTTTTGAGAGGTTTAACCAAGTGAAACGGACTGACGCCTGTGAAAATAACGTTTTATTGGAAGCAAGTCAGACCGACGGGATGTCTTCAAAATGCTAATTATTAGTATGATACTATTTATTTGAATACATTTTTGTAGAATAAAATAACAAAAACTTTTGTACATACATGTACAGTAATATTATTGTACATCGAGATAACTTTTAGACTTTTTTAGGTAACTTTTATCAATAAAGCATAAATAACTTTTATTTATATCAGGGTAACTTATATATATTGGGTAACTTACATTCATTACAAGATAACTTTTGATCATTTTAAGGTAACTTTATAGCGGATGTACAATATTTTATTATACATCCAATTTTTTAAATGTTTGTCATAAAAGAATTGAATTTTTATTTAGAATAAAGTCGGATAGATTTAGATAGATGTTATAGGATAAAAAAGTTAATTAAAGTTTTATTTTCAATAAAATTTGGATAGATTTTTACGATAAAATTGTTGGTATAGAGTTATTTTCGATAAATTACCAATATTTCCTAAGTACAAATTAAATTATAACTTTATTTAAAAAATATTAGGGAAATTGTACCATATAACCTTGTGTTCTATGCATTTTGTTATATAACCTTGTCTTTTACACCAGTGAGGTAGCCTTAAACTTGTAAAAGCTCATTCAATTGGATGGAAAACATAACTCCGTTAATTAATTTGATAGTTTTTTCTTGAAAGATTCTAATTTCATTATTTTTTAACTAAAATGGTTCAAATGAAAAGATAAAGAAGATAAGTAACTCCTTTAATCTTCTTTACTCTTCCTTCCCTTCCCTAATACAAAATTGGGTTTATATATATACTAGTTTTGTGCCTAGACAATGTCTAGATTGTTGATTAAATTTCAGTATAAACTTTTTTGCTTGAATGTTAAATACGGTCATACAATCCCTTTTGATAATGTAGGATATTTAGACATACGATGCCATATCGTTTATTTAATTAACAACAACTTTTTGGTGCAGCAAGCCACACCGTGTGGCAAGGGTTACTCGAGTTATTTTGTTAGGGGTTACCTGAGTTATTCAATCAGGGGTAACTCGCGTTACTCGGTCAGAGGTTACTCGAGGGGTTCACTAGGTCAAGGGTTACTCGAGTTACTCAGTTAGGGGTTACTCGGTCATAGGTTACTCGAGTTACTCGGTCAGGGGTTATTTAAGGAGTTCGGTCAGGGATTACTCGAGTAATTTGATCAAAGGTTACTTAAGGAGTTCGGTCAGGGGTTACTTAGTCAGAAGTTACTCGAGGGGTTACTCGGTCATGGGTTACTTGAGGGGTTACTCAATCAGGAGTAACTTAAGTAACCCCTGACCGAGAAACTGGAGTAACCCCGGCAACTCGAGTAACCCCTGACCGAGAAACTCAAGTAACCCCGACAACTCGAGTAACCCCTAACCGAGTAACTCGAGTGATCCCTATCGCACGGCACAACAGGCCGCATACAAAAAATTGTGTTTAATTAAATAATAGTGTACTTTTTGTAATTTTTTTTGTGAATAGATATTATTGACTTGAAATTATTTTTATTAACTTAATTTTTTTTTACTAATTCTCTATTTTTTTATAAATAAATTAAATATATTATAAATGGATCTTATTTTAAAGAAATTTTTAAAACGAATTTTATGATGGAAATACAACCGAGTTATAGGATATTTTATTAAAAGTTATGATTAATTTTGTATATATGAAATATTAGAAGTATATTGATAATAAAACTCTATACAATATTTTTATCTTAAAAAAACTATCCAAAATTAACTTACTTAGTATCATATGTGTCGCAATAATATCTATTTTTCGCCTACGTGGCGTAACACTTGGCGAAAAACTGGTATACCAAGTGTTGCTGTCTCGTGGCCTGGCTGCGAAACCGGCTTTATTTATTAGTGATGTGATATGATATGATATGATATACTTTCTCTGTTCTAGTAATATTGCAACAACTGGACCTTTGTACTATACATCACGCTTGTTTGACCACATCACGCTAGTCATGTGGGGTCTTGTTAGATTCGTCTTGTAAAATACTTTTCCAATATCAACTTTTTATAATTTTTACTCTTATATAATTTTAGATATTTAACATATAAAATGTGCTTTGGGATGCGTAATTTCATCCTTGTTGCAATATTTATGTTACTAAGGAAGTATAATTTTATTTTACATATATGTTTTAATTATTAATGGTGTTAGCTTTTCCATCCAATTTAATAATGTTTTGCAAGTTTAGGGTTACCTCATGAAGTAGTGCAAAATTTAGGGTTACATTAAAAAAAATCACATTGAATACAAGTTTACATGATAAATTTCCCAAAAAATTAATATTATAACTTTCAATAATTATATTAATGTTATAAAATAAGGAGAAACATGAGAAATTGAGAGAGGATTAATCTATATATATTTATTCCATATAATGGGGGTATATATACATACAATACAAGTAGGGTTTGCTTGGATAACGATAAATCCTAGATCTAGAATATTTTGGAGGATACAAGAAGGATAATGGGCATCCACACAATATTTCATAACATTCCCTCTTGGATATCCATTATTGAAGATTGTGCCTCATTAAAACTTTAATAGGAAAAACCTGGTGGGAGAAAAACTTAATTAAGGAAAAGTGTATAACATTTTCCGTAAGCGCTGAAGATGCAGCCTCATTAAAAACATTACCAGGAAAACCCAATGAGGGACAAAACCATGGTCAAGGGAAAAAGAGTGCAACACGTATTTTCTCTCCCTGATGAATACATAACTTAGGATCTTCTAGTGTTGCGGCAATGAGTCCAATATGGTTGGATATCTTCTCATATGTAGTAAAATATCATTCGTTGATCTTCGGTCTCTCCTAAATTGAAATTGAATCTTCAAGTCTTCAAGTGAACATGTGAAATGTCTTAATTTCACCATACATGTATTTATCTCTATATCATTTCAAATATATGTTTAATATTTGATTTAAAAGTTAAATTTATGCAGTTATGCCTTCTTCTGGAGGTCGTGAATAATAGAAAATGTTGATGATCATTATTTGATCAAACATTCATTAATAATAATTTGATGACAAAACTTGATATTATTAATGTTGTTCTTCAATCTCATATGAATTATAGTGTAACGCATGTAATTATATACGCTGATCATGGTTCTTCTGGACCATAAGAAAACATTCTCACGCATAAGTATTCCATTGATAGTCTATAAACGTTTCATAATTGACACGATAGTTCTCCTGCAAATACAAATAGTGAATCTCACTAACTCTCATATATGCTCAAACTTCAGGTTGAGATGTCAATGATGTGGTCACATATACTTTTCAAGAGTTTGATAATAATTGCAATATTCAAGATATAAAATATGAAGGGCTAGATATTTAAATACGTCGTATATAAGTTTTTCAGGAACTTTTCTTACATGATTCATAACATGCAATTAGATTGGCGTCATCAATAATTTCATCATAACTGTAAGCCCATTGGAATATAAGTCTCTTTGTAAGTTCCCATCAATGTTGTAAATACGCCTTACTATACTTTGGACGAACATTCACACATACCACAATTATTATATATGAACTAGTGCATGCAATATGAGATAAAAATCATGATAAAATATTGAACAAAATATACAATGAGTAATGCATCTAACAACTTTCTACACATGTAATAAGTAATCCATTAACCTATGACTCACGCATGCACATGGACATAAGACTCAAAATAATGTAAGACACTATACAGTGTGGATTTAAAAATCCATATTTCATTGGACTTCTGGTCCATGATAAACTTTTTATCATTATCATTATGTCAACATCAAAATGACATATATTTCAGATCCCTTATCCACTAGTCCATTTTATCATGCATATGCGTATTATTAATTGGTTCCATAGGATACTGGTATTATAAAATTTAAAAAGATACAATTTTGCATGCTATTTTACAATTATATCTGAATACATCTTCAATCCGGTACCATTATAACTTGTTTTTATTAATTTTTATATCATAGGCCATCTATTGTAAAAATTCAGATATCTATACCATTTTTGGGGTATTTCATATACTATGTTATTTATATACTATTACACTATTAAAGTGGTAACTGCAATATATTGCCATATATCATATCTTTATTTTGGAACTGATGGCCGGATAATAGGTCATGGTCTACTATCCTAGATCAAATCAACAATTTATATTCCTAATCTTACTCTACCAAGTTTACACAAGATAGTGGTAAGCTAGGGTCAAACCACAAGGAAACGGGAAAATGCACAATCGAAGTGAAATTAAGAATCTATTGCAAGGTAACAAGGGGTATTTTGATTTTTTTTGTTGTTTTCAATGATCAAATTAAACTACCACAATTGATAAAAGCAAGTAAATAAAATGAAATCAAACTAAAAGAACTAAAATGAAGATGAAACACTAGATTTGAGAAATAAGATCAAAACACTAGGGAGAGGGGGTTCCATTCATGATCAACTAAGGCAACAATGATGATTAACATGAATACATGCCAAGGAATACAATTTCTACCCAAATAATTCATTCCCATGCAATTATTCAAGCAAATTGATGAAATAGATCAACACTAAACTAGATCATTCCCATGCATCCAATTTAGAACTCATGTATTGGAATTAAAGGTGCACATCAATAATTCCAAGCAATTTAAGCACAAAATCATCAACTCAAAGCAATATCCGATCAATCATCACTAATCCAAGCTAATCATGATTTTCACCCCCTTCCCTAGCTAGAAATCTAAGCTAAAGAAGAGAAAATAGCCATCACAGCTACACTAAGCATGAATTCAATCTTAACAAAGCAAAACATGATTCAAAATCAAAGTAAATCAATCAAACAAGTAAAATCGAGGAAATAGATGAAGATCAATACTATCAAAAGCAATTAAACCAAACAAAAAAGAAAGAGTTAACTATGAAGCTTGATTGATGAAGAAAACATGAATTAACTTGCATTAGATTGAAGAAAACTAGAAGAAATCTTGATTACAATGATGAAACTTGAAGATTAAACAACTTTCTCTCTCTAAAATCCAATAGTTTCTCTCACTACAAAGCTCTAATAATATTTGGAAAATTCCTCTTTTTCAACAAATTCAAGAAAAAGTCTATTTATAGTGCTTTACAAATCCGGAAATAACGTACTAAGCCGCGTCATCTCTAGCTGCACCGTGCCCTCTTTCATCTGGGTACGGACAAGAAGACCTCAAGGACCGCGCATGTGGCCTGGATCACTGCACTCACGGTGGCTGATGGAGAGGCCTCTCTCGACTAAGGAGAGGCCGCAGCGCAGGAACAGGGGATAACAAGTAAATAGGAGGCCGCGCTTGCAGCTCCCTATGTCGCGCCCGCGGTATCTGATGGAGAGCCCTCTCCTGGGGCGCGGGCAGCCATCTACAGGTTCTTGATGGAACCCCCAAAGTCACCTCTCCGCGCCCGCGGTGGCTGAAAAGCAGCGCGCACTCTCCATAAGGCATTTCTCTACTCCTAGATCAAGCATAGCTCGTCTCTCTTCATCCAAAAGCACCCAAAAATCTGCAAAACAAGGATAAAAAAGCTAGAAAACTCAAGAAGAGATAAAAGAAGAAGAAAAACACGATAGAAAGCAAATCTAACCAAAGTAAGGGTAAAAATGACTAGAGAAGGCACAAACAAGTGACAAAGGGGGGTAAATCCTCCCTAAAAAGAGGTGAAATAGTGGTATAAATGCTACTCATCAAAATCCCCCACACTTGCCTCTTGCTTGTCCTCAAGCAAGATTAAAGAGAAAAAGCAAACACTACTAAGACTAACATAACATGGCAAGGCTTAGGAAAACCAATCAAGTTTTAGGGTGGAAAATGCTCCATTCGGGCTCAAGAGGGAGAGACATGCACCAAAGAATACTCACCTTTCTCAATTAGACAAGGGAAAACATGTTCAAAGATGCTCATGGATTAGTAAAGTAGTAAGTGTGTAAATTAGTAAAGTAGTAAGTTATTTAATCACCTTTCTCAACAAGATATTCCTTACTTGTAAATTAGTAAAGTAGTAAGTTATTTAATCACCTTTTGGATTAATTGTTTATTGGAAATTGCCAATTGCAAACAATAGAATAGGTGATAAGTGTGTTGAGGCATCGGTCTAGGCCAAGACTTGATGCCAAATGTCATGGCTGAAGCCAATAAAATCAGACAAGGATGATTCATTGGACCAATGAAAATGGGTGAAAACAACTTGTCCGTGACAGGCCATATCCCTTAAAAAAAGACAGACCATTTGGGGTGCGACCAAAATAGGCCATGTTTGATAAGCTTAAAAGTGTGTGATTAAACGTAACAAAGCTTCTTCCCATGGAAAACGAAGTCTTCAAAAATTTAGATAGTGCTAGGCCTAAATTTTAGAATATTCCAAAGCTAGGACCCAAAGCTAAGCCAAAGACCAAATTTATGCAGTCATCTTAGTCTTTTGGGAACAAGGCTTTGGTGTACTCAGAATTAGATTTTAGAATATTCCAAAGCTAAGTCAGTTTGATTAACCTAGCGTTATCAGAGGTCTAAACATGATTAACCAATAATTATAGAATTTGTGCATTCAATTTTGCAGCTAATGTCAATAACTAGAAACGAGTTGAACTCGGCAGCAACAGCTGGTCAAATTCAAGAGTACGGTTCTGGTTATCAGGAACCATTGATCTTGTACAATTGACCATTATTTAAGAAGATAAGGACCAAACATCTTATTTCATACAATTGAAGTTTAATGGAAGGACTTTAGAAGGCAGAATAGATCAATAGAACAGTTGCAATTCTGAATGGCAAGAATAGAACTGCTTCAAGAGGGGGTAATTTGATCACCAAAAATTCTGGGTGGTGAGTGATTGATTCTTCATCAGGGAGTTAATCTAGCTCCTAACTCCAAAGTAGCCCAGGTGCATCCTACTCATATCCAAAAGTGAAATTTAAGATCTAAATCTAGTCAAAAACAGTTATCTGCTGTTTCATGATTTCATTTTTATAATAGAGTAAACAGACCAATATCACCCCTCAAAAAGTCGTAATAGTTGGTAATGGAAGTTTATGAAGAAAAAGAGATAATATAGGGTGAATTAGTTTTACCGTGGACATTGGCATAGGACTTTCCTTAAAAACGCACTGTAAATTAAAATGCATTTTATTAAATTTATTGCCACCTACTAAATGGAACATAATAGTTACGCATAGTTGAGTAAAGAGCCTGGACAACTATACACCTGTTTAATATCTAGAATCAAGACTGGTCCAATAGGAGTGAGCTTAAATATTGACAACATACTGTTAAAAGACTGTAGGTAGTACCCAAGCAAGAGAACCAAAGAAGGTTCTACCCTACAATATAATTGACTGGATTAATAAAATGGTTTAAGTCTTGCAAAAAAAAAAAAAAAAAAAAAAAGAAAAAAAAAACCTGGGATTTGCAGGTGGCAATAAATGTATTTGGAATGCATTTTTATTTACAGTGCGTTTTTAAGGAAAGTCCTATGCCAATGTCTTGGTTGGAAGTAGTTAGGAAGGATATGAAGTATATGGATTTGCATGAGCATGAAGCATTTGATCGTAAGGAATGGAAGTAGTTAGGGCCAAAAAACCAAGCTGAGGATCAAGAATCTTTCTCCTCCAATAATCACGTGTTAAAATGCAAATCCTACATGAAAGTGATTACTTCTTATTTCGGGTGAAAACAATGGGACCTTGCCGAAGGTCCGCTGAAATGGAGAAGGCTGGATTCGGTCCAAGTTATGTTGGGCCGAAGGTTTCCTGCACAGTAAACACACGTAAACTAGCCTCGGGGGTGTTGCCGAGGAAGGCCCCTCCGATGCTAAAGTCAGTACAATGTGTAAGAAGAAGACATTATGCAAGAGAGTTTGTTGCTTGAGGCTTTTATGGAATATATCAGAATATATGAATGAACATATGAATCTATGAATGAATCAGAATGAATCTCCCCTTGAATCTATCAATATGATGGCTTTTATACCTCATTATACATGGAGAGGTTGGGCCTTAGCCCAATTGGCTTGCTTTGTGGGCTGACCTTTGACTTTAGCACAATTGGAGAGTTGAACCTTGACCTTGGGCTTTTAATTGGATCATTTAGTGCTTAGGCCCAATTGGACTAAATTGGACCCAAACAACTTGCCCCCCAGACCCGATTTGGAAGGATGACGGGTCGGGTTTGATTTAATTCAGAAAAGGAGGGAAGTAAATGATTTAATTAATCCAAAAATTTGAATTTAAACCGTAATTAATGAGATAACAACGGTTAAGGCAGATGATTGTGGAAGTTGGACGGATAATGAGCAGTTTAATCACAAGATCATGTGTTTAACGGTTACTTAGTGGAGTATTTAAGAGAAATTAAAACGCAGACTCCTCGTATCCCATACCTGGAGATATAAACAGAGGCGCGTCATCTCTCCTCACTTATTCACCAACACAAACCCAGAATTCTCGAGAGAGAAACCAAGAACCCGCATCAAAACTTCGCAAATTCCCCGAGCATTAAGCTTAGAAACTGAGACTTGCCACTACGAACTCGTAAATCGGCAACTTTCGCTTCAGATTAAGGTAAATTCCTTTGATTTCAGTTTATTTTTCTTCGAATTCGAACTCCTTCCCCTTTTCTTTCGACTTTTTTCTTCGAAATAATCAATGGCAAGAGGAGTTAGAGGTAGAGCCCGTGCTCCAAGAAGAGCAAGGCCGATTCCCGATCCTAGGAACAGGATTGGGACCTGGAATGGACAAAGGCCAGAGTCTGACCCTGCTGAAGGGATTAGGGCGACTCCCCTTTCCTCGGCTCCTCCTCAGAGAACGGAGGAGCCGAGCGCTTCTGGACGGGATGATGAAGTTCCCGCTGTCCTTTGGGATATCCTCCCCGGGTTTTCAGAATGGGAGAATGCCGAAGTTGCTTCGGCCATGATAAAGAACCGCCCCTACCCATGGTGGGTGGAGAATGCCGATCAATATCGATTTGCCGAGCAAATTGAGTTGCATTACGGCATTTTTGAAGCTGATGGGTATTGGTGCCGAATGCCCTCGGCATCCGATAGAATCCATCGTCCACCCCCGGGGTATGTGGGGGTGTACACAAGACAGCTTCAGTACGGGCTGAGGTTCCCTTTGGACGTATTCGTCCGAGACTCGCTGATCCATTACAACATCTCTCTATGTCAGTTAACTCCCACCAGCATCCGAAGGGTGATGACATACTTATGGGTCTGCAAGTTCTTCAAGTACGTGCCGAACCTGCACTGCTTCAAAAAGCTCCATCGGCTAGTGCCAAATATTCAAAGTGGGCACGGAAGACATGGTTCTGGGTGGTACCGGATTGAGTCCCGGCCCCAATACCTAACCATGTGGCCAAACGACTCTTCAGACAAGGACTGGAGAGGTCAATGGATTTGGGTTAGGGCACCCACAGATCCGGGCCACCCTTGCGTCTTCAGCGCTCCCCGGTACCTCGCTGAGCCTGATCCCGAAATGGGAAGTCTAGGTCCCCCCGCAGATAACGGGACGGATCCGAACCTGGATCAGCAACATATCTTCGACAAGCTGCCGAACCGGGGGGGGCAGTGGCCGAATGCAGCATATCCCGGAGACTTGGCTCCCCGATACGCATTACGTTTTCCAAGAGAACATGCTAGCAGCTGTTGGCCTCAGCCGAAAGTTTAAGGATGGTAAGCTTCTTCGGCTGGGGCCGAGGCTTTTTAACTATCTCTTTTTCTTCTCTCGCTTCGCTTTTTTATGCTGTGCCAACCTATCTGAACTAACCTTTCCCCTTTCCTTTTTCAGAGCGGGACGAGACCAACGTTGGCATTAACTACGCTCGTCTTGGTGTCAACCGAGAACGAGTTGTAACTGAACGGGCCCCGTCTATCACTGAGCCGAGGCATAGGGAAGTTCATCTAGACTCTTCCCACTTCCAAATTGAGGCTGTTGCTCTGTATCAGAGGCAGAAGCCTTGGTGGAAGAAGAGAGACCCCTGGTTTCAGCTGCTGGACGAAGAAGCTGAAGCTGCCCGTACAGCCGAAGAGGTTGCACGGGTTCTCGAGGCTTGCGAAGGAGGAGAAGGGTCCTCCAGAGCTGCTGAAGCAGAAGCTGCAGCTAGAGCAGCTGAAGAAGACGAGGCTTTGCTGAAGACCTCGGTGAGCTTTCAGACTTAACTTTGTCTTTCTTTTTTCTTTTCTTCTTTCTTTTTTTTTTTTTTTTTCTTTTTTTTTTACTCACATTCTTCCTCCTCCCTGTCTGTTACAGTCTGAAGAGAGTAACAGACATAGAGAAGGGAAAGCTCCTGTTCGTCCCGAAGACCAAATACAAGGAGAGTCTTCAGACTCAGATATGGACGAGCAGCCCCTTCTGAAAAGGCGCCGAAGGATGGCCATCATCGGCCCTCATGACTTTCAGCGGAGGCCGATGACCATCGGCGTTGCAATAAGGGAACCCGAGGAAGGCAATGGATCGCCGAGGGTTCCCCGGCCACCACCCCAATCACCTCAAAAGACCCCTCCGCCACCTCCTGAGATGGAGGTGGATCAGAGAACTCCCGAATCTAAGGGAGGGGTCCAAGAAGAAATTAAGGAGAGTGCTGCTGAGCACGAAAACAAGGATGTCGTGATGTCCAGTGCTGAGGGCTTCACGACAGACATCGCAAGAGAGGTTGAGGCTTTCGTCCTCACCCCTGAAGAAGAGGAGGTCATAGTAATTGACTCCTCTGAGAAGGATGATGCTGAGCCATCCAAAGCTAATCAAGCTCCATCGTCATCCTTCCCTTCTTTCCAGACTCTGCAATCTGGAGAAATGGGTTTCTCGGCCCCCCGAATTCCAATCCCAGACCACATCTGGGACCTCATATGGGGTCAGAACCGAGAAGGAGCTGCAGCCTACTTCGGCGATTTTGCTGGCATGTCCGAAGTAGATAGGGCAAGGATCTGGTCGCTGAAGGCCACTGCTGGGATGGGCGAATCCAGCAGATCAGTTCCTGACCCAGCCGGGTCTAACCAACTGCTGATGATGCAGGTAATTTTCCTTGCCTTCATTTCCTCTGAAATTCAGCTCTATTTTTTTTATTTATTATTTTTGTCTTCCTGTTTTCAGTTCGTGCACAATCAGACTCTCACTGTAGAGCTGATAGATACCCTACAAGATAGGGTAGACGCTGCTGTGCACGACAAGAAGGTAGCTGAAGAGGAATTAAAGCTTGCTAAGCTGAAGCAAGCAGCAGCTGAAGAGAAGCAGCAGAAGGGTGAGGAGTATGAGAAAAGAGCTGCTGAAGCCCTCAAAACCTTCTGCGACGCTATGGAGAAGGAAGTTTTTCCCCCACTGATGGAAGGGGAAAAATTCCTCCAGGAGCATATGGGAGTGGACGTCTCCAAATTCAAGGCTGCTGTTGAGAGCCGTATTCAGGAAGGAGCTGCTGCACAAGCTGAAGTGCAGCAACGTCTAGAAGCTCTTGAAGCTAGCCGAATGGCTGCTGAAGAGCTGCTCCAGGCCAAAGATGTCCAACTCTCAGAGGCTGCTGCTGCTGCCGAAGCTCAGAGAGCTAAACTCCATGAGGCTGAGGATCAACTGATGACACAAAAAGTTGAAGTGGCCCAAGCTCAGACAAAGGCTTCCCAAGTTCAGCAGGAGCTGAATGAGCTGAAAGGTTCCTCCTCCAAGCTCGCTGATGAGCTGAAGAAATCCAAGGAAGACTTGGAGGAGACCCAGAAGAAGCTGGCTGATGCTGATGCTCTACTCAAAGTCCGTGTCTATACCCAAGAGGAATATGAGATGGGTTTCAGAAACGGGTTCCGAGTATGCCGAAGAGTCTGCCTTCATGCTGAACCGAAGCTGGACTGGTCTAAATGTGCTGAATGGGTCCAGAATCCCGAAGACCCTCATATGAAGTATGCAACTCCAGTTGAAGCTGAAATCCTTAAGGCTGAGGAAGCCGAAGAGGAAGCTGAGAGAATGGAGTTGGAAGCTGAACAGAGGGAAAGGGAGGCTCGGCAGAGTGCAAAGCCCGCTTCTTCTGCTGCTGGGGCTGAGGCCACCATGGGGCTCAACGCTGATCAGTCTGATCCTCAGGCTGAAGCATAGGAACTCGGGAAATCGTCTTCAGAATCTTGCGGTTCATCATGTGCTTAACTTTAGACTTGCCGCTTTCTGAATTTTTTGCCTTGTTTTTTGCTTCAGCTTGCCTTGTCGTACAACAGTTTATTTTTTTTTGCTTATGTACGTATTTCGGCAGCTGTTATTTTCCGCTTGTGGGCGGCTGCCGATACAGTTTAATTGAACTTGTAGCTCAATTTCTGAGCATGAATTATATATCTGATGCTCTTTTCTTCAGTTGCTTTGTTTTTGAATGCTTTACTGTTTCTGTTTCTTCAATTCTGCCGTACATACTTGCACTGAGAGTGCTTCTTGCCCCCAGAAATTGTAGTATGACTTCAGCGGAATAAGCAATTTCTTCACTTCTTCAAAATGGGTATCCGAAACACAGGGCCAACTGAAGGCAATGCTTCTGGGATACAAGTCTTACTGAAGATTGACTTCATTTGAAAGTTGGATATCCGAAACACAGGGCCAACTGAAGGCAATGCTTTGGATATTAGCTTTCTAGGATACAAGGCTCAGTTAAGGCAATATCCCAGAATTGTCCATGGACTAATGTCTTTGGAGAACAAGTCTTACTGAAGTTTGACTTCAGCTGAAAGACCAGTGTTCTTTAAAAAGACGAGTTTTGTCAGCAATCTGAAACCCAGTTACCCGAAGGCGAAGGTTTCAGACGAGGCTGATAAAAATTTTCAACTGTTGCTGTTATCCTTGATTTTCTGTCTATCTTTGAAAAATGGATACCCGAAACACAGGGCCAACTTAAGGCAATGTTTCGGATAATGGCTCTCTGGGATACAAGGCTCAGTTAAGGCAATATCCCAGAATTGTCCATGGACTCATGTCTTTGGAGAACAAGTCTTACTGAAGTTTGACTTCAGCTGAAAGACCAGTGTTCTTTAAAAAGACGAGTTTTGTCAGCAATCTGAAACCCAGTTACCCGAAGGCGAAGGTTTCAGACGAGGCTGAATAAAAAACCCTTAAAGAGTAGATAGAACAAAGAAAATTTTGAAAGGATAAAAAGTTGCAAACATTTATATAAATGGCGGCTCCAAGGCCTTTCATTAGTTCAAAATGTACTTACAAAGATTGTTCTGCCCGAAGGGTTTACACATGGTATTTTTTCAGTACATCAGCGTTCCAGTGACTTTTCAACTCAGTTCCATCCAACTGCCGAAGTCGGTATGTCCCTGGCTGAAGCTCATCATAAATTTCATAAGGTCCTTCCCATGCAGCTGAGAGTTTCCCATGGATTCGGCCTTTCTGAACTGCAGCAGCATTCCGAAGGACAAGGTCTCCAATTTTGAGAGGCCTTGCATGGACCCTTCGGTTATAAAATTTGCTGATTCTCTGCTTATAGGCGGCCATTCTATCTCGGGCTGAGTCTCTTACTTCGTCGAGGAAATCGAGAGATTCCCTCATCAGTCGCTCATTCTCAACCGAGAAGTGGTGCACTCGAAGGCTCTCAGAGCCAATTTCCACTGGAAGGACGGCTTCGGCACCATACACCAGTTCAAAAGGTGAGTGGCCCGTTGCCTCTTTTTCAGTTGTCCGAAGGGACCAAAGGGTTCCAGGGAGCTCCTCTAGCCATTTGGACTTTTGATCTTCCACCCTCTTCTTGAGGGCATTTAAGATCTGTTTATTTGCAGCTTCGGCTTGTCCGTTACTTTGCGGGTGGCATACCGCTGAATATGCCAGTCTGATGCCGAACTGATCTGTATACCGCTTCAGCGGTAAGTTATCAAATTGCCTCCCATGATCGAAGACAAATACTCTCGGGATTCCAAAGCGAGTGATGATATTCTGCCAGATAAATTTTCTGACAGTTTGCTCTGTAATGTTCGAGGCTGCTTCGGCCTCGATCCATTTACTGAAGTAGTCGACACCAACTATCAGCCATTTTTTCTGGTACACAGCCTCTGGAAATGGTCCCAGTATATCCAGTCCCCATTGGGCAAACGGGAGTGGATTAAGGATCGGCTGAAGATCCCTTGCTGGCTGATGGATAACTGGAGCGTATTTTTGACATTTTTCGCATTTCCGAACCAGCTCCTTAGCATCTGCGATCATGGTGGGCCAGTAATATCCAGCCCTCAATGCCTTGTGGGCTAAGGTTCTTCCCCAATGTGGTTCCCACAGATGCCGAGGTGAATCTCCCGTAGGATATAATCTGCATCTGTTGGTCCCACGCATTTCAGCAATGGGGCTGAGAAGGACTTTTTCAGAAGTTCCCCCCTGAAGACAATGAACCTAGAACTGGTTCTCTTCATCTTGGAGGCCAAAGCTTTATCCTCAGGAGTTTCTCCCCGAAGCTTGAAAGCTAGGATGGGGTCCATCCAACTAGGCTCTGGGTCAGCGCAGCACACTTCAGGTGCTTCGTCGACACTTCTCTCTCGACGCACTTCTACATATACAGATCTGTTCAGCTCGGTAAAAGATGAACTAGCAAGTTTGGAGAGTGCATCGGCTTGAGTATTCTGACCCCTTGGGATCAGCTGAACCTCAAAAGTTTTCAGCTCTGCAATGACTGATTTGATCTTGGCAAGATAAGCTATCATGGAGGGCTCTTTGGCCTCGTAGCTGCCACTGATCTGATATGCAACTAGCTGAGAGTCTGTTTTTAAGCAGACATGATCGGCTTCCAAGGAGATGCACAATTTTAGGCCGGCGATTGCTGCCTCATACTCGGCTTCATTGTTCGAGGCCTTAAAAGAAAACTTTAGTGCATACTCAAAGGATTTGCCTTCGGGAGAAGTTATCACTACTCCTGCCCCCGAACCGTTTTCGGTGGAAGACCCATCCGTAAACACGGTCCAGACTTTCTTTTCACTGTCTAGCGCTTCTTGGTATGAGCATTCGGCTAAGAAATCCGCTAGAGCTTGAGCCTTAATGGCAGCCCTCGGACGGTAGCTGATGCTGAATTCGGTGAGCTCAAAAGCCCACTTGGCTAGCCTACCAGATTTTTCAACCTTGCCGAGAACTTTTTCCAACGGCTGATCAGTTAAGACCACTATCTGATGGCAATCAAAATAGGGCCTCAGCTTCCGAGCAGCTACTACTACCGCGAAAGCAACTTTCTCGAGTAGAGGATAGCGAGTCTCGGCATCCGTCAGTGTATGACTGACGAAGTAGATCGGTTGCTGACTCTTACTCTCTTCCTTCAGCAATACTGCGCTGATGGTGGCTGGGCTAACGGCCACATATAGGTACAAAGTTTCTCCTTCAGCTGGGCTAGCCAGCGTTGGGAGTTGAGCCAGATGCTCCCGAAGCTGTTTAAAGGCGTCTTTTTGCTCTTCCTCCCAAACGAGCTCTTTTGTTTTCGGGAGTTTCAGGGCTTTGAAGAAAGGTAACCCCTTATCCGAAGCTCTGGAAATGAACCTCGAGAGGGCTGCCATTCTTCCGGTGAGCCGCTGAACATCCCGCTTCGTTTTCGGCTCAGGAAGGTCGAGCGCCGCTTTGACTTTAGAGGGATTGGCATCAATCCCCCTTTTGCTGACCATGAACCCCAGGAATTTCCCTGACTTCACGCCGAAGACACACTTCTTCGGATTCAGCTTCATTTGATGCTTTCTCAAGGTGGCGAAAGTTTCAGCCAGGTCCTTTACATGGTCCTCTAGTTTTTTGCTTTTGACGATCGAATCGTCAACATAGACTTCCATGTTTCGGCCCTTTTGATCGGCGAAAACTTGATCCACCAGCCTTTGATAGGTTGCCCCCGCATTTTTCAATCTGAAGGGCATCATTTTGTAATTGTACACCCCAGCGTTCGTGACGAATGCTGTCTTTGCTCGATCGTCGGGGTGCATAAAGATCTGATGATACCCCGAGAATGCGTCCATGAAACTAAGCAAGGCATGGCCACTCGTCGAATCGACTAGCTGATCGATCCTCGGCAAGGGATAAAAACCCTTTGGACAAGCCTTATTTAGGTCCGTGAAGTCAACGCACATCCTCTAGGTACCATTGGGCTTCTGAACCATCACCACATTTGCCAGCCATTCCGGATATTGGCAAGGTTCGATGAATCCTGCCTCCAATAATTTTTTGACCTCGGCTGCGATGTCTCGGTTCTTATTGGCGGAGTAATTCCGCTTCTTTTGCTTAACTGGTCGACACGTCGGGTCAACATTAAGCTTATGGGAGATGAGGTCTGAACTTATCCCGGGCATATCAGCTGCCGAGAAAGCAAACACATCTCTGTTATCCCGAAGGAGCTGAATAAGTTCGCAACGGGTGTTCGGATCAAGGTCCATCCCGATTGTTACACATTTCTCAGCGTCTCCTTCGGCCAACTCAACTGTTTCAGTCTGTTGGTCCATGTCCATTGCTGATGGATTGGACTCTTCATAATCTGGTCTGCTGCCAATGTCAGCAGGTGTCCCAGTCTTTTTGTTCTTCGGCTAGCTCTCTGAGTCTTGCGGCTCAGCTGAGGAGCTAGCCTTTTCCCTTTCGGGCCCTTTACCTCTGGGTACAGATCCTTGGGCCGAAGCACTTAGGCCTTTCGGCTTTTTTTGTGCTTGGCTCTCTTTCTTTTTCTTTCTCCTCCTCATCCTTGTCGTCATCCGGGCGACTACTGGATGGCTTGAGGTAGTTGCACCTTCAGGCGTCCTTTTGGTTGCCCTGTATCCTTTCGGGGAAGCCGGCGTCTGAGACGTAAATCATCAGCTGATGATAAGTTGAGACGACCCCTTGGATCTCGTGAATTATGGGTCTCCCCAAAATCACGTTGTACACTGAAGGAGCGTCGATGACCAAAAATTCAATCATGACGTTCCGGGCTGCCTCATCGCAACCGATGGTGACAGGAAGTGTCACCTTCCCATCTGGATAAGTTGAAGCCCCATTGAACCCGGATACCGGGTAGGGTACCGGCGTAAGGTGCTTGGGCTTCAGCTTAATTTGATTGTAGGCCTTTCGGAACAGAATGTTTGCTCCACTGCCACCGTCAACAAGGACCTTACTGACGTCGTGGTTGGCCACCGTGGCGATGATCACCAACGGATCCTCATGAGGGAATGTAATCCCCCGGCAGTCGACGGCTGTGAACGTCATGTTCGGCACCGGCGACTGGGGAGATTGAATGTCAGCGTTGTTCACCTGGTGAGTCAAAGCTCTAAGGTGGCGCTTGTGCTCCCTCCGAGAGTATATTCCTCCGAGATAACATTGATCGGAGGGAATTTCCCCTCCGGCTTTTTACTGTTTTTCCGGGGGAAATCGAGGTCCTGCCGAGGGTCCTTTGCTGACCTCTCGGATTCTTTTTTCTCGCGGTGATCCGCGATGTATTTTTTCAAGTATCCCTTCCGGACCATGTCCTCTATCTGGTCCTTCAGTTGGATACACTCCTCAGTGTTGTGTCCCAAAGACTCGTGGAACTCGCACCACTGATTTTTATTTTTTCGCTGATACCACTCTGGGAGTGGTCTCGGCTTTCGGTAACTCTGCTCCTCCTTCGTCACGCTGTAAATTTTGGCGCGTGGAAGAGAGAGCGGAGTGTAGGACTCGTATCTGCCTGTGTATGAGGCAAATCTTTCCTTCTTTGGGTCGTTGGCCAAAGATTGCTCCGGGGCCTTTGACTTTCCCTTTGCCTTATGGCCTTGGCCTTCAGACAAGGGTATTTGCCTCTGTTTCCCTTCCCCGGATTGAGGTTGGGTTTTCGCTTTGTTCCATTCTTCGGCTCGGATGAACTTATCCGAAGCACTAAGAGCTTCCTCCAAGGTCTGCGGGGTACGCATGACCATGAAGTCTAGGAACTTTCCTGGCTGAAGGCCATTCTGCATTGCAAAAACGGCTAGCCCCTGGTCCAGCTGGGAGACGCTTGATGACTCGTTACTGAAACGGGTCAAGTAGTCTCGGAGGCTTTCGGTTTCCCCTTGTTGCAGACTCATGAGCTCTGCGGTAGTCTTCTCTCGGCGGTTTGCCGTGGAAAACTTGCTCCTGAACTTGGAGGACAGATCATCCCACCCTGTTACGGAGCCTTGCCTTACTCCCTTGGAGATCCACGCTTGCGCGACCCCCTTGAGAGTGGTTGGGAAATATTTGCACCAAGTCGCCTCGGATCTGGGGCAAAGATGCATATGAGTCTCATACGAGGCCACGTGATCCTTCGGATCCGTGGTCCCGTCATATGTGATGTGCGACGGTATTTTAACCGTGGGTACGCGCTCTTCTAGTATCCATTGCTCGAATGGTGAACTAGCGGGTAGCATAACGGCCTTGCCCTTGTTCCTGGCCGAAGGGACCGCGCTCCGCCCTCTTAGAGAGGTAGGAGTGGTTTTCGTCCCTGGCTGGGAAGTCTGGGCCTCGACTGCAGGGAACGAGAGGCGACTACGCACGCTCGGTTCCTGGCCGCCGAGTCGGTCAAGGACGCTTCTGCGAACAGTCTCAGGTTCTCGGTGAGTAGATTCTGGCCGAGAAGCTGAGCTGCTGCTCTTATGCGCTTCTGGTCTTGAGGATGAGGATCCTTTTAAAAAATGAGGGTTCTTTTTCCTCTGTTTTTCATTTTTCCAAGAATCCTCCTCCCACTCTTCCAGTTCCCGGAAGGAAGGAAGCTTCCCACCATCATGGTCTAACTTCCTCCGCTGATGCCGGGTATGCGGAGGAGTTCGATCACGAGGTGGTGGCATATTTTGTGCCCTTATCGCCTCCATGAGTACTGCCAGCGCTCTTGCCACCTCTTCCGAGCTGGGCCCCGTCAAAGGGGTCCTCGGCCGAGTGTGGGAATGAGGGCGCGCAGCCGATGGTTGGCTTTGGGACACTGAATATGTCCTATGATCGGACTCACCCCTGCTAGACCGAGAGTGGCCCGGCCTATATTGAGAGTCATGAATTACGGGAGATAGGGAATCCTCCTTGTATGATCCTCCCCCCGAGCCGGCACCCTTGGGAGAGTTCCGGTCCGGCGAGGGCGATGGTGTAGGGGTTTTAGGCTTTTCGCCCGCTCCTTGACGGAGGCTTTTGCTCTTGCGGTTCTTAGCCATTGCTGCTAAGATAATTGCAAGATGATCTTGGTTAGGTATTTGGCTTAAAGATTTTTGAAAGTCTTCCCCACAGACGGCGCCAAATTGTTTCGGGTGAAAACAATGGGACCTTGCCGAAGGTCCGCTGAAATGGAGAAGGCTGGATTCGGTCCAAGTTATGTTGGGCCGAAGGTTTCCTGCACAGTAAACACACGTAAACTAGCCTCGGGGGTGTTGCTGAGGAAGGCCCCTCCGATGCTAAAGTCAGTACAATGTGTAAGAAGAAGACACTATGCAAGAGAGTTTGTTGCTTGAGGCTTTTATGGAATATATCAGAATATATGAATGAACATATGAATCTATGAATGAATCAGAATGAATCTCCCCTTGAATCTATCAATATGATGGCTTTTATACCTCATTATACATGGAGAGGTTGGGCCTTAGCCCAATTGGCTTGTTTTGTGGGCTGACCTTTGACTTTAGCACAATTGGAGAGTTGAACCTTGACCTTGGGCTTTTAATTGGATAATTTAGTGCTTAGGCCCAATTGGACTAAATTGGACCCAAACACTTCTGATCACCATTTTACTTGAATAGAAGATGGGCTAACCTTGAGTGGACATAAAATAGGTTCTTTTAAGTGGAATGATTGGCAAAGCTTGTAAGGAGCTACAATAAATGGGACTGCTACTTTTTCGCTCGCCTGCTGCTGCTGAAAGCTACTTGAGGAGAGTCGTAGGCTAGCAATCTGTGATGAATATATACTATGATCAAATAAGAGCAATCAAGCAAAATATGTGACATAGCTGGAAGAAAATAAAAGGATAATACTATCATTATACTCACATGACCAACATTTATTTATTTTTTTTCAAAAAAAAAAAAAACCAAGCATGAAGGTCATACAACTTCTATTACCCAAGAGGCAAATCGGCCTGATAACAAAAAGACTATATTTTTTAAATAATCAAACATTCAAACTTACTGCATCAATATCCACATGAGCAACGACAACTTCCACATCCTTCAATGAGAATTGGGAGCCTTGAGCAACCACATCTCCATTAACAACAACACAACAGCATCCATCTGCCACATTAATCAAGAGGGTAAGAATTAGATAGGTAAACTATATAAACACTACTAATATACGTACAAGATCGTCACTTCATCAAATTGATTGAATGTAGGTAAAAAGTCAATTAAAGAAATACCGTAATTTTGAATGACCCTAAGAGATAGAATTAGAAATGAGCTTATTCGCAAGAAAGTGGATGTGGCAGACATTGCAGACAAGCTTAGGGAAAATCGTCTGCGTTGGTTAGGGCATGTACGACGAAGACTCAAGGGTGCACCAATGCGAAAGAGTGGAAGAGGGACCATGGAGGGGTTAAACGAGGGAGAGGGAGGCCGAAAATGACTTGGTTGGAAGTAGTTAGGAAGGATATGAAGTATATGGATTTGCATGAGCATGAAGCATTTGATCGTAAGGGATGGAAGAGGAAGATTTTTGTGGATGACTATACGGAATAATCATTTTGGTTCATGTAGCCGACCCCACTTATGGGATTAAGGCTTTAATTGATTGATTGATCGAAAGAAATACCGTAATATAAGCGTCCACCGTCACAACCCTGCTGATTACTAAACATGTAAAGTCCTCCACGAGCTTGTGTAGCTCCTATAAAAACATCCATGCGAACTTTAAGCTTTCTTAGTTGATGATGACTTCCACTAGCATTCATAAAAATTTCAACACCATTTAAGGCAAGCTGAGTATGAGGTGGATCTGGACAAAATAGCTCCTCACAAATTTCAGCAGCAACAGTTCTGACAAAGAAATAGATGCTTGAGCAACTTCCAAATGCAATCTGGGCGAGGATATAACATGCAACAAGAACAACTTTGCATGTAAAAGGCAAAAAAATCTCAAGAATATGAAAGAATGCATCGAGGAGTGCTCGATAAGATTTTGTACAACAAAAGGCAAAACAAAAAGTAACATACGAGTCCAAGAACTTAATGAACCCATAACCAAAGGGCACCGTTGTTTGCGATATAGCATCCGCAATATCAGGAGGTAGCTGAAAGTCCACTATCTGGTCTGTATGCTTCCAAGAAGTGAACCAACGCAGCTCTCTGTAATTACCATCATTGGCAAGCCGCATCTTTGGCCGTATCATGATTATTTTTTCTATTCATACAAAGAACTTGGCAATTGTAACGTACTGATCCATTAATAACAGGCATCCCGAAGCTACATGTATGCCATCAGTCCAGTCCCCGAGCAAAATTTCTTTCAGGCATTCCCATCTGCAAGTTCGTCATCAAGTGTTACAGTTACTTTCTGCTCACAACTCGCACCTGTGTATATAGATAATATCCAAATATCATCATACATACAGGCAGTTCATGAAATCTATCGAGTACTTATATCATGCAAACTCATTTTATTTATACAAAAGTAAATGTTATGGTATCATGTTACATCCGTCTGAAATTATATGCTACTCCCTCCTTCCTTCGTTATATTTCCTGTTTTCCTATTTTGGAGAACAAAATGTTGTTTCGTGTTTCTATTTATGGATAGTATTAAAGACCATTAGACCCTCATTTTTTTTAACTTTATTCATTAAACTTCTTAAATTACCCTTGAACTTTCCACTTGCTTTGTACTTTTTCCACTTCCTCTCTCTAATTTTGTCTAAATTGTACTTTTCACTTTTTTTTAATGTATTATATCCATTTTCTCCTCCCACCTCTTAAATACCGTGAAAAAACACAAACATGAACCATAAACTGGAACGGAGGAGTATATTATATCCGTTGTAAAATAAGGTGTTTTTAAGACTACGAGAAATAAATAAACAATAAGAACGAAAAGTTGATCTTATAATCAATGGAACAAATATGGTGTACCGTGATACAAATCACTGACTTTGAAAACGAAATTCCGGTGCAATCGTGGTGCTCAATTGTATTCGTCGGCACGTTCCCTAAGGTTAACACACCACTCTCATACAAAGGAACTTTTGGATGAGAGGTTGGAGTCATATAAACTCATGTCCAAAAAGAGGAATGTGTTTAGCTTAATATGTGTTTTGATGATATCTTGTAATCTGATTTTCTCAGCCATGAAATATATAATGAAGGATGGGATTTTCAAGAGGATGAATGTAGACATCAAAGGGTGATTAAATCAAAATAAAGAAGTTGATTAAATCACCATAAACATCCACTTTAATGGGAGTTACAAGAGAATCCAAGAGATGAAGGAAAAATGCCAAAAGATGAA